>NW_015505878.1:97819-110005 GCF_001515645.1 Sinocyclocheilus grahami
TATATAATGTGTATATATATATATATATATATATATATATATATATATATATATATATATATACGTACATACATACATATATATACATATATATATATATATATATATATATATATACATTTATGCAAAAAAATTCATTTTTTTTTTTTTTCTCAATCTTGATACGTACTCAAAATAATATATTTACATATTTATTTATTTTCACAGATAAATAAACATTTTTAATGAAATACATTCCTATCAGACATTTATTATAAAAGCTCATTATAAAATCTTAACGCAAGAAGAGCGAAAATGGTGATAAGGAGCAAAAATCAAGACTTTCTGACTGTTTTTTATCCGTGACCTTTCAAAAGGTCCTTTAAAACCATTCAAATAATTGAAATAACCTTACACATTGTTAAAATAGGCATAACTGCTGTAAGATGCATGTAAACGTGCTCGATGTCTTTGTTTTGAATGTTATCTGATTTTCTGAGGAAGACTGTGACTCTTCACATTCTCTTTAATCTGAGGTCACGAGCTGTTGTAACATGCCATGATCTATCAGCACCAGCTGTAGTCGAGGTCATCACATCACTAAATACTACAGATTAAGGCTGAATACAATGCCTCTTTCTAGTTTCCTCAATCCCTGTGTGTAAATCAAATGGACGCGGTAATGCAACCTCATTTCCGACCCACAACTTAAAGGGATAGTTCAGCCAAAAATGAAAATGTTGTCATTAATTACTCACCCTCATGTCGTTCCAAACACGTAAGACCTTCGTTCATTTTCGGAACACAAAAGATATTTTTGATGAAATCTGAGAGCTTTCTGGCCCTGCATAGACAGCAAGGGAACTACCATTTTCAAGGCCCAGAAAGGTAGTAAGGATATAATTAAAATAGTCCATGTGACGTCAGTGGTTAAACCGTCATTTTCGCAATTCGCAATGAACGCTCGCAAAGAAAACAAAGTATTCTCGTAGCTTCATAAAATTATGATTCTTTATAAAATGAATGCTCTTCATCTTAAAAAGTTTAGGCACCTCTGATATAGAATATATTCTGCTTTGTTTGTTTGTTTTATTTTTTGTTGTTTTGTCTATGCAAAAAAACAAGTATATATACACTTTTTAGGACCTGGTGTAAGGTCCACGCACTTGGCCCAAGGAAGGTATCCAGTGGTGGATGAAGGTCACTTGCGTGTTCGGTCTTTTCAGCGCGCAGAGTTATTAAATTTAGGTTTAACTCAAGTCTGACTCCACATTAGTGTCTAATCTGGCTCCATTTTAGTATGACCTCGAATTTAGGTTGAAAGGCAAGTTGGTTGTTTGTCGGTCTCTAATTATTCTGACATTTGATTATTCTATTTCTCGTTCATTAGGAATCTGTTGTTACTTAGGATGCCTCACGGCGGCCGCTGTGCGTGGGCCCCACGATCACAAAACTCACCAGTCTGAACCTTATTCAGGGGTTTGTGGCTAATACTATTTAATATACCTTAAATAATAGGTCTGTTTAGCCCCCTACAGTTACCCATGTAATACTCAAACTAATCAGCGGTTCTTCTAGAACTCCTTGTCTAGACCCCGATAGTTAATATAGCTACGTACAACTTAATTAACACTCAAAGCATTAATCAGCGGTTTTTCTAGAACCCCTTGTCTAGACCCCGATAGCTAATATAACGTCGTACAACTTAATTAACTCTGAAATCATATACATGGTTAACGTAACTGAGTACAACTTAAACTAAGGTCCAGCGGTTAGTCAGACTATGTACGTAACCCTGGACGCAGTTTTGCAGAAAACATAAGCCTTCACTTATTCTACTTGAGAAAATAAGTTCAAGAAAAGTTAAGAATAAGTCAAGTATAACAATTTATTATTTGTCAGGTAAACTTGTATCATGCCCATTACATAATCAATTCAAAGATATCAAATCAATACAAGACATCAAATTCTCAAAGACAAATCTAAGAGTAAGATGCATACCTGTCTTTTAGAAAAATACATAGTATGAAGTGTGTGGACACACTTCACACTACAGGCTTTCTGGTTACAGAATCGCGCCGACCCTTTTGCTGCAATCCTTTAAATATAAAACCAAGATAAAACATCCCCCAAGTGGAGGCATGTACAAACAATTGGTATCTGGGTGGCTAGTTTACACTTCAATGGGAAACAGAAGGTAATTTGCATGGAATGACCCTCTACGGTAATCGAAGTATCTCTTAACTCTTAGGATCTGTATTATCTTTTTAGTCTACTTTTGTAAGATTAAGACCATTGTACCACTCACCCTGAGACTATTCAAATGAAACCAAACATGACTGTAAATCTTATTTGCATTCATATAGAATATTATACTATTGACCATGCTGAGTGAATCCAGTGGAGGGAGCAGATGAAAAGGCACTGATGCATATGTGAGAGAGGCGTTTCCTGCACCACCCCTCTGTGGGGTGTCTTGAAGATGCCAGTGAATTGTCTGTTTCTCAGGAGATCAAAGTGTTTCTTTTATCCTTACAGTGGTATTTAATAAATACTGTTGAATATTTATAATTTTTGATTTGTTGCTACATATATAATATCAGCTATTTTTTACCAATTATAGTTATTATTTAATTAATAAATAACTATAAATACAGTAGACTATTTGATTCATTTTCATTAAATTACATTTCATGTATCATCTGGCTAAATCTAGCTAAAAAGGTAGTATTTTTGACATTTAGGTTTATAAAACTGTTTAAACGATAAAAGCATAATTAACAAATCCTAACAGTAATCACCAAAACTTAAAAAAAAAAAAAAAATCTTTGCATTGTTGTCATTCCCATTTATCTGAGTCCTATCAACACAGAAATGGAAAGATACAGGATCTTGGTAGGGAGTAGCCGTTCACTTGGTTTTGGTTATGTGGTTCGTCCACTGCCAAAGTGAAGCTCTGAATCTGTGCCAAACTACACGGAAGAAACACGCCTCATATCCCAATTTGGCATTGATATTCCTGTATATATTTCAGTGCATTTGGATTGAAATGTTTGGGTAAGTCAAAATTAGGCTTACAGAAGACAATAACAGAGGCTCAAACAGAAAGAAATGAACCATTCAAAGCTGAAGATGGTGTTAAATGTGATTCACAGCACTGACAAAAACAAAAGCCTGTCAGACACATGAGGAACTCCACTTAGCAAAGGCCAAATATGATATCAGCGGTCAGAGATAGCAGCTTCCTCCTCAAACAACAGCAGGAAACACAGTCAGACACAGACCCACTAAAGCTCAGTGTTAAACGCCAGCCAACAGGGATTCACAAGATTCTTTAAAAAAGACTTGAATCCAATCAATCAACTCTGAATCACAATATATAAGCACATTAGAAAATTTGATTTGGACCAAAAAGTATCTTTTAATGGAGAAATTAACAGTTCATCCCATGCATTATATATATATATCTAGCATTATAAATATATATATATATATTTCTTATTAGTTTTTGTATATATTATATAATGTTTATAAGTATAAAATCTTGCTATAAAATATACAACAAAAAGTATAACAAATATATTTACTATTATTTATATACAATTATTATATAAACTTTTTAATATGTTAAAGGGGTCATATGATGCTTTTTTAAAGATCATTATATTGTGTATTTGGTGTAACAGAATATGTTGACATGCTTTAATGTTCAAAAAACACATTCCCGCATTTGAACAGTCAATAGCAAATACTTAAACTAATAACAAAACAGTAGCTGATTCAGAAGCGCCAGATTGTCATAGCAAAGTCAGAATGACCTCCTCTCCTAGGTTCACGAAACGGTCGTCCATAAAATGCATTGCTGTTCTGTTGTAAGTAATCTTAAAGATTCCTAAATGCATCTACTTTCTGGAAGGCCAAATAAAGTGCTTTTGCTTTCGCCTAGAAACACACAGCGTCTCCCTGACATGGCTGCTTCAACACTAACTGCGGTTACTGAAACCACACCTTCTTTCTTTGCGTGCACATTTGGGCGGCATTACGCAAATATTTCCACATAGTGAGGTAGATATGTGGGGGTGTGCTAGAACGAGCCGTTTTAGGGGGGCGTGGCAGAATCTTTGATAAAGAATATCTCTTTGGTTTTGAGACTTTAGTCTTTGCAACTTCAGGGATCTTATCTATGCACAACCGGCTTGTAACACTCCAAAGAGAAAGGAAAACTTGAAATCGCATCATATGACCCCTTTAAAGTAGCTTTTATTTTTAAATGTTTTCATTTAAATTTGTTGTCATTTTATGTACTTTTGTCATTTTTATATATTTTTTAATATTTCTAAATAGTTTTAAAATATTTATATTTCAGTTTTCGCTTTAGATTGATTTCAGTTAGTAATTTTAGTACTTAAACTTATATAAACACATGTATACGAGGGTGTGTGTCATAAATAAAGGGGTTATAAATTAAGAAATCACATTTTCCTTGATCTTTACACATGTAAGAGATCTTTGTTCTATAATAACATCCTTTCAAGTTTCAGAACTCAAAAATGTCCTCATTAGTCCAAAAGCAGCTTTTACTGAAACCAAGTTTTCAAAAAAAACGACTTGTTTCAGATTATGTCATAGTGCGGCAAAAGCCCACCTCTGCAGAAAAGGATCAACGCCTACTTCTACATTATCACGACTTTGGCCCCGCCCATTGGAGCATTAGTGAGATGAGAAGGAGAGAGAAGCAACACAGGACAACTGGACTAAAAATAACATTATCTTCCAAAGGATCCTACTGCTAGGAAAGTGATTATTTATTTTCAAATATGTGGATTTCTCAGCAGAGTATTATTTGTTTGTTCAGAACATTTCACTGGGGATTCTTTGGTATATCAGTCGCAGTTTCTGCTTTTACATTGCACAATGGATCTCTTATTTACATCGTGTTTGCACTGTTAGTTATGATGAAAGCATTCGTGACAGTGCAGAACTCGACTTGCGATGATGAGATCACTGCATTTATGCGCTCAACAGTCTTTCATCAGCTACAATGCTTATTTTATGCAATGGGAGTAGATCGAAATATAATGCTATAATAAACACTTTTTATAATTAGTTATCTCAACAGCTGTAAAAAGTTTGAGACAGCTCCACATGTAATCCTTATTTCATATGCGAAGGTGTTAGCCAATCATAGCAGTGGGCGTTTACACTGAAACCTCCCAGGAGACACACCCCTTCCAACAGAGCGTTCAAATCAGAGGCCAAATTGATCCTTTGCCAGGAGTTTGATTGACAGGTGATCTGACCAATCATAATGCTGAATCTGCCATTTCGTTCGACAAACAACCCAGACAGGAGCCTAGATTAACGTTGGTGGACCTGAACATGAAAAATGGTGTGTATTTACGTCTTTCCGCAGTTGAAACAAGATACTTTCTGATGTTCATTCATGTTTATTTCATGCTATAACAAGTAAAGAGGAAGAGATGATCAGCTTTCTGAGACGCTACAGCGATCTGTCACGACACATTAAAGGGCCACAAAATGGTATTTATTGTTTGAATTTCTAACAAAATTACAAAATTAGGAAGCTGAGACTTCCAGAAGTAACATGCTTGGTCTTGTCTGTCGGCGCATTGTAAGTTTCCTCTTTGCTCCACAATGTATTTTTCACTGCATGAGAATATGGTGTGTGGTGTGAGATAGGCTTGCCGCGATAGACGTGTTGACGGTGATACCGGTGTTAAGTCGCAACACCGACCCCCACCGTCATTTTGATTTTTTATAGTAATAAAAATAATTTAGTTCAGTAAAAGAACAGACACTACAATTAAAAACCGAACGCGGATTTTCAATGCAGTTGAACGACAGTTGCATCACAGATCAGATTTCATTTCTCCAGTGAGGAGAGTGAGTCGAGCTGACTGAAAAGAAGTGAGGTGAGACAGACAAGACGATCGCGGATGATTTAGTTTCGAAATGAAATGCAAAAGCGCCTGTTTGACAATATTTTGGATTTTGAAAAGCCTGTTGATTTTGGAAGTTTTTTTAAACATTCCTTCTTATTTAATTGGTTCTACATTGTTTGCTGATTTTTACTTTATTTAAACTGTGTGTAATTTATTTATTTTATTTGACATCAAGGTGTATGCTGTGCCTCCCAGCTTTCTTACTCGTTTTGCTAATAAACGTTCTACGTTTCTTATTTATTTGGTTATATATTAGGCTATACATGTTTACTTGTTTCCAGTTTTGTACATTTAAACTTTATGTAAGTTATTTGTTATTTTATATTAGGCATAGCCTGCCCTATAGCATGGTGTATTTTTATTTGTTTTGTTAATAAAAGTTCTATGTTTTATATATACGCTAAAGTGAGGTTGACATTGCATTCTGTTGTTGCATTCAAGCAATTGACACCTAACTGCCGCTAATTCTATAGTGAAAGTAAAATGCGTATGCCGCTTTTGCAAGCTATTTAAAAGCAAAGGAAAGCGAGGAAAAGAGAGAAAATTTAAACGAACTAAAAACGAACAATTGCTTTACTCCGAATTGCCACTATTTGAAAGTGAAAGTAAAATGCGTATGCCGCTTTTGCAAGCTATTTAAAAGCAAAGGAAAGCGAGGAAAAGAGGGAACGCCCCCGTGGTGATACCGGTATTGTCACACGTCGATTAACCGGTGGGAAAATTTCCTCACCGTCATAACCCTAATGTGAGAGCGCGATGGCTTATCAGATTTAGTAATAATAACTAAGGGGGTTGGGTCTTTGCAAAGGGTCAATTCAGGGTAGAAAATGTCCTTTTATTTCTAAAGTATGACAACTTTTGATGTAAAACTCTTGCTAACATTAGAAGTGAAACTCAGGAAACGTGAATTATTTTTTTTTAAATGCAGTTCATGACCCCTTTAAGTGGTATAGAAATGTAAACATACATACACCTTCCACAAACATATTTTTATAAAGGCCAGCCTTGAGGTGAATTTCTGTCTTGAGAGTCTCTCACATATTGTGGAATTCGCTCGGGTTCACATGCCAGCTGAGTGGTCTGTTAAGAATCTGTGCTGATCGGCGTTTGAAGGGTCTGTCACTCATTAACACCCGGCCAAATACTTCCCAAACTAAACACTGGAGCGTGAAAGACGAGCTGAGAGCTGCACAAACCTTCTATTCACAAACAGGATCTGCTGGCCAAACGTCTCACGCCTCAGCATATCTCACACGGGACGCAGCGCTATTCTAGAGGATCCATCAATTATTAAAGCAAAATATTGAAAATATTAAAGTTAAATATTAAAATGTAATCTTAAGATAGTTAATGCAAGGGTATATAAATAGCTACTACTGTTTTTTTTTTTGCACACAAAATACAAATTTTGATTTAATTCGTTTATTATCATTATTTTGTTTAAATACTACATAGTATGCAGTAATAAACATTCAATAAACGTGCACTATACAGATGTCATAATATTGCATTTATAATTCAGCATATTGCGTCCAGTTATCTGGAGCATATCCGTAAATGCCGTGTAAAAATGTCTTGACCTTGATAATGAGATGTTAAAATATGCCGTTACCATATTCTTTTGGCACACAGGAACGTCAAGTTGAGTGCAGTGCATTCTGGGACACATTATTTCACACAGAGTGTACATGTTTAACACATTTTGACAAATGTAGCCGATCATCTGGGTATTTTAACACATACAGAAAATGTGCATATGGCACACATTATTCTGAACATAAGGAACCAGAAAACACTGGAGTACTGTATCCCAGAATGAAATGCATTCAATATTTCCATTATGACAAATGAACCAGAAGTAATATCAGTCGCAATCTGATTAAGGATCAAAACACACAAATTTTAATAATATGGTAACGGACAGCACTAGGATAAATTTTTTTTTATATATACTGCATATTCTTTATAAAATAGTCTGCAGTGTACAGTATATACTAGAGGTCGACCGATGTATCGGTTTTGCCGATTAATCGGCACCGATAGTTGATTGCTGGAACTATCGGTTATCGACAAAAATCCATGTCGATAGTTTTCCAGGTTGTGTTCATTGCTGGAGCGGCTGAGAAGGGTCTGCTGTCATTACACAGTGCGAGAGCGGCCTCTAGTGGTTGAAATCACTGACAGCACGTGCTATTTGTTTAGACACGTGATAACTGCACGCTGAACAGAGCGGGAAACTTCAAATGCGGATTTAAATGCAGCCGACAGAAAATCCTGCCACGCCACAGAGCGCCATTCACGTAGTTTTCCTTTAAATTACATTATATTGGTCCCAAATCGTTGTTAATGTACATAATTAATTGTGTATTGTGCATTTTCAGCAAAACGTTTGTCTTTATGTGGCTCTAATAAAGTCTGTGTGCTTCATTTATAGAGCTATAATATAAGTTGTGCTTTCTCTTTCCGTTTGCTCCATTTTTTAAACACCGAACTTCAAACTCATCCATGCCAAATTGTTCATTCTTGAAGTAAACTTGTGTCCATTCGGTGATTAAATAAACTGTTTTAGACCTCTGCTCGAGTTGAACGCGACGCGTCTGGAGTGTGTGTGATACCAGTGAGTTCTCCTAGACTCAGCGCTGCGCTTTTATTTTGATTAGATAATCAAGTGTTCAAGAATAGAAGCAGTTAAAGTGTGAGAGTATACATACAATATCCATATGTATATAATTTTAATGCTATAGCCTTTGTGTATATATTTAAAGATGTGCATCTTTAAGCATGACAGTTGAAATGAAATGGTTACACTTTAAAATAAGAGTCCATTTGTAGCATTAAGATTAATGAAAGCAGTGTAAGTATTGTTCCTTGTTAGAGTGTGTTAATTTCAACATTTATTATTATAATTTTTTTTTTTTTACTACTACTACTAGTGGTTCAGTACTGTTTTTGTTAATAAAGCACTCTTTTAGTTTTTGTTCAGTATCAATTTTAAAACTATCGGTTAATTAATCGGTATCGGCCAGTGTGGTCCAACCTAGCTATCGGTATCGGCAAAATCCACTATCGGTCGACCTCTAGTATATACTGCACCAAAATGCACTTTAAATATTCTCTGAATATAAACAAAGAATATGCAGTACTGTATGAAATGGTCTTAATATTTTGAATTATCAATTGATTTACATTTTCAGTTTTCATAAAAAATAATTTTTCTTTTCTTCTTTTTTTATGTCCTTTTGTTATTATCATTTTTTTATTGACAGAATAAAACAAAAATAATATTAAAATAAACAAATAAAAGAAAAAAATTAAATAAACAAATTAATACAAATGAAAATTTTTAAAAACTGAAATAAAATAAAATAAGTAAAATAAATAAGATAAATGACTAATTGTGTGAAGCTGTGAAGCCAGTGAAACAGAAGAATCTCATTTGGCGTCTTCCTCCAGCGCTCCTGCCAAATCCTTCACATTTTTCTCAATGAATAACCATGTGATGAAAACTTTAATGAGGGGTGAAGAAGGGTATGTCTTCCTGTCCCCTACATGGACTGCAGAACTCCCTGATTATGTAAAAGCTTCATTAACAGCTGCTGTGCTCCTTAAAAATGGATCTCAACCTTGACTCTAAATCTCATATATCAGCTCTCGTTTTTAGGAATAAATGTAAATAGGTTAAACTACTACTCCTAATGCGGTGCAGACACATGTGCCGGAGGTGCTGATGAAGTGAACTGGAGCGTCTGTCAGCCTGCAGAAGCTCCACTAGATGAAATGTCCTCTATTCCAGAGTCATCAATGACCTCAGATAGACATTCATAATTCATGGAGGTTCAGAATATTAATGCAACCATTATGTTCAAGGATATATTGATAGATTTGACTCTGATTATTGTTCACTAAACATATATGTAATACTGGACAAAAAAACAAAATTATATATATATATATATATATATATATACAGTATATGTAATTATTTCTTTATTTATGCATTCATTTATTTATATATTACAATATTATAATCAGGGTTGTTTCTTCATCTGAATATTATATTATAATATTATAATATCCGGAAACTTTCCAGTGTTTTTGGAAACTTTCGTGAAATATTTTGGAAAGTTTTCAGAAATTTACCAGAAATTTTCGTAAAAATGTCTGCCCCTTTGCAACCCTAATTATAAAACAGTATTAGTATAGTTTAGTATATTTTTTATTTATGCTATATTTTCTTATAAAAAAATATAAACATATCTTGGAAACCTTAGTCAGTGCAAAGGTGGATATTAACTCTTCAAATCCTGCATCCATTTTCTTTCGATTATGTTGTTCAAATGCAGACTCAAAGATGAGTAAAGCCGGAGTGAAATAAGTTTTAGTCTTGCTATCAGCCTTCAATGACCTTCTTCCCCCTGTCGTGTGGGATCCTGGGGAAATGTCATGTCAAACTTCCTCTCGCCATCTCAGATTGATATAAACGTGCGCTGCCTCTGACCTCCAGTGCTCTGTGCTCTCCATGCAGCTAAAACTAGCACGCTCTGCCCTTTGTTTAGACATTTTGAACAACTCGATTCGCTGGAAAAATGATTCATTTGCAGGCTCTGTGCCACAACTTCACAGACAGGCTTTTGTTTTAAGAAGTTGTTAGTTCTCTGGATACACTTTTAAAAGGTGGAGGTAAATGGCACATAAAAAAATGTATGGTCTATAATGACCCAATAACCATTTGCGTTTTGCTCCAGAAGTACACCAGCTGGTTATGTTGCTTTTACTTGACGCATTAGAGAGAGCTCTCATCTGTCAGGTATGCACACTGAAACCAGGTGATTTGGATGCTGGGAAGGGCATTTAGGTACTTGTGGAGCACAGACAGCATTTCCCTGAAGTAATGAGCTTTATAATCAAAGTAATCATTTTTTCTGCTCCTGGAAAAGGATACAGTTGAGAATTGTTTTAATGTTCACTTGAATTTGAGTCTCATTTCAGTCAGATAATACTGATGGAAATACTGTGGTTAACTCTTTTAAAGGGATAGTTCACCCAAAAATGAAAATTCTGTCATTTATTCACCCTTAAAGGGGTCATAGGATGCCCATTTTCCACAAGTTATATATATACAACCAAATTAAGCATAAAAACATTGAATACAATTTATTTTGATAAATATATTTACTGTTAATATTTTAATTAGCTTTTAGTTTTTATATTTTCAGTTTTCATATTTAATTTTTTTATATTTTTATTTTTATTTGTTATATTTTATTAACATAAAATAATATTAAAATAAAACAATATAATATTAAAATAAATAAACAAATACAACTGAAAAACACAAAGCAGCCATAACAGTAGACAGTGGCTAATTCATTACAGGTAGCAAAGACTGATTCCGGAGTTAAAAGTCAAAACAGGCTGTGAATACGGCAGTAAGCCAGCACACTGCTTAACACCAAGCAACTTTCCAATTCCCCTCACCATCTGACATATGGCAATGATTTCTGCTCATTAGCATACCTGACTTCAAAGCCGTGAACAGGTCCACCTGAGAGGACGAGAGCCCTCCGGGAACCCAAAGCTTGCTAAAACCACCCAGACAGCATCTCGCAAACATGCGCCCGACACGTGAATATTAATAACCCTTCCTGCTGGGCCAAACGCACACAGATAGTCTCACACACCATATAAATCTGAGTTTCCCCCAATGGCAGCAACTGTCGGACAATCATCACACGACAGGAAAATCTCTGCAGTTTCCATAGGAACAGTTAAGATGGGCTTCTGCACAGCAGCTGAAACACTGCGCTGATACAGTAAGACACGCAAACGCAAATAGCTTCTGTTTTCTGCAACATGTTTCTTTCATTCAGTCATAAAAACCTTTATTTCAGCTTTTATTTTCTCAATATATGTTCATTTTGTCCTTATTATGGACTTAATTTTACTTGGAAATGTATAATTCAGAAGTAAAATAATTCTATTCACAAACAAGTTGATTTATATATATATATATATATATATATATATATATATATATAATTTATTTTAACAAAAAAAAAAATTACATTATAAAATTATATTAATAAATAGTACTATTACAACTAGCATAGTACTCATAAATATTCACAACTATGAATTATAATATAAAATAAATTATATTAATACATATTTCATATTTATATAATAAATAAAACAAAAATAAAATGTTAACAAATTTTACTATATAATAATACTATGATATATA
>NW_015505878.1:110035-113111 GCF_001515645.1 Sinocyclocheilus grahami
AAATGATAACAAATTTTATTATATAAAAATACTATGATATATATATATATATATATATATATATATATATATATATAACTTCTTAAAAATATTATATTAACTATATTATAATATTATTATATATAATCTTATTTAATATTATATTATTATTGTTGTTTTTGATATATCAGTTACATTATGTATAATATATTAAGTATATTAATATATTATTTTTTTATAAAAATAAATTTTTAATATATAAAAAAAACATTAATATAAATTATATTACAAAATTGTAAGTAGCTCAACATTAAGCATTTGCAACAATCCAATCTTGTGCACAATTGAATTGTATATGTGACCTCAATAGTGTTTAATAACTGGCCATTCACTAAAGGCCTCTGTGTGATTATGGACATTTATAAGGCCCCGATGACTCCCTATAACTCATTGTCGATGTAGCTTACAGCCGCTCAGGATCCCACAGGTCATACAGCATCTTTACAGACTCATAGGAATGAGCTGCACTGAATCCACCGCTGCATGTATGACACAGACGCAATTTCCTGTTCATAAACAAGAGCGACTGAATGGACCCAATGTATTCAGAGGCATGAGAAGACACATTTCATTGGGTGGCAACACATTTTTTGTGGCTAGAAATTTTCCTTGGTCACATTTTCCAAAATGAAATGCTCTCCTAAATGAAGGACCTTTTCAAGATTACATCTTGAGAAGTTTAAGGGATGTTCACCCAAATTTGCTGTTAATTTACTAACCTTCAGGCCATCCAAGATGTAAATTACTTATTTTCTTCAGTAGAACAGTAAAGAAGATTTTTTGCTCAAACTAGGGCTGGGCGATAATTCGATAACGATAATTATCGCGATATAATCTTCCTCGATAAAACGATATGAAGAGTTCGATAAATGTTCGATATAATGTTTATGCGCCAAAAGCGGAACGAAACCGCGCGACTCAATTGAATCGCGCCACATGGACCATTTAACCGCTCGGATCAAAGTTCAAACTGCGGCGCGAGCTCACTAGAGCAAATGTGTTTACTCGGTCATGTTGAACACAAATGACTCTGTGATTTAAACTAGTTTAAAGCCAAACAGGAGAAACACTGTGTGCAACGAGACAGTCAGAAGGCTTTTCAATCTACACATCGCCATCATTTACCATGGATTTACTGTAGTAACACTCACTGTAGAAAGGTATTGTGGCAGAAACTTGGGATATTCACACTGAATTTTATTAAAGGAGTAATGGTATATAATTGTAGTATCTATTTGTGATTAAGCTATAGCATGATGTGTGCATTTATACTGTGTTTATCATGACTTAAATGTATGCTACTATGGGAGACCAATGCTTAATTTAAAAAATAAATAGATAAATAAAAACTTGGTCAGAATAAATTTAACCATATTAGAGATGTTATTGATTTTGATAATGAACAAAAATTTACCTCTGCATCCTAACTCAAGCTACTATCAAATGTGCATTTCTAAAAGACAAAAAGTGATATAATTATTATTATCAGGCAACCCAAACCTGTTTCTTGATTTGAACAATATCACTCATTAGAACATGCACAAACTAAGAAAAAAAAATTATATTTAGATATTTATTTTGTTAAGGAAAATTAATGGTCTGGTTTCTACAAATTTAACTTTTTAGCAAAAATCTGGCTTTAAACTTGAAAGAAATAAAGATTTGACATTTATCGTGATAATTATCGATGTCGACTGATATGAAAAAAATTATCGTGATCATTTTTTTGGCCATATCACCCAGCCCTAGCTCAAACCATGGTCCTCGGTGGTTCATAAAATGCAAATCAGCAGCTTCTGTCACCTTGAGAGTCAAAAAAATAATATACAGGGAAGACAAAATTAATATCCGAGGCTCCTGACGATATACTGAGGTCTTACGAAGTGAAATGATCGCTCTGTGCAAGAAACTGAACATTATTTACAATAGCCTCAGGCAAAAGGTCCATAATGATGTCTGGTTCACGAACTAATCATTCTTTTGAAATGGTTCTTTTTTGAACTGAATGAACCAGTTCATCAAATTGGACAAAACAATCTGAAAAAAGGTTTAGTCGAGCAGCACAGATCTACATGTTAGTCAATCAAAACTCACTTTCGGACGTGCCTGACAGTCACTCCAACTCAAAATGAGCCAAAATACTGGCATATGTGCAGATGGCAGATGCTGGTTTTGCCAACTCATTCAGCGCTCCAGTTCCTCCTACAGTAACTGAGGAAACGGTTTCAACTTGGACCGAAGGCCAATGAGCCGGGGATTTGTGCGCATGTGAAACGAGCACTTCAATAAAGGGCGAAATGAAAGTTTTTATGGTTTCTCGTGGTTCATGTTAAAAGGTGAGTTGATTAAAGGGGTCATATGATGTTGCTAAAAAGAACATTATTTTGTGTATTTGGTGTAATGCAATGTGTTTATGTGGTTTAAGGTTAAAAAAACACATTTTCCACATAATGTACATTACTGTTTCTCCTCTATGCCCCACCTTTCTGAAACGCTTCGATTTTTACAAAGCTCATTGTTCTGAAAAGCGAGGTGTGCTCTGATTGACCAGCTATCCAGTGCGTTGTGATTGGCTGAATGCCTCTAGCGTGTGACGGAAATGTTACGCCCCTTACCATACTGTGTTTCCATGTGTCCCGGCGCGACGAGACAAAACCAATAAAAACCATTACAAATGAGGCATTTGTTGCATCCAGTGGGGACATAATTATTGATTATAATGACTTATGCTGTGTTTTTACGCTTTGCGTTGCGTATCGCGCCGCGTAAACATAAAACCATGTCTGCATTTGTGATCGGAGAAATGACAAACAAGCGCTACTCTACACTGCTCGAAACTCGCGTTTGAATCGTCAGTGGCAAGTTCTTTAAATATAAAAAAACTTACTTACTTAGTGAGTCAGAAGTGCCAGACTGTCCTTGCAAAGTTGGAACTGCCCCACTTTATAGAAACATTATGTTCTCTTTTGGAAGGCCAAACAAAGAAGTTTCGCTTTCACAACGAAACACACAGCGGCTTGAGTGAGCGGCGCCCGGC
>NW_015505878.1:113691-139881 GCF_001515645.1 Sinocyclocheilus grahami
TAAAACCCATTATAAACTAGGCATTTGTTGCATCCAGTGGGGCCATAATTACGGATTATAATGACTTGTACTGTCTTTTTACGCGCTGTGTTGCAACGAGCTGCGTTAACATAAAACCATGTCTGCATTTGTGATCGGAGAAATGACAAACAAGCGCTACTCTACACTGCTCGAAACTCGCGTTTGAATCGTCAGTGGCAAGTTCTTTAAATATAAAAAAACTTACTTACTTAGTGAGTCAGAAGTGCCAGACTGTCCTTGCAAAGTTGGAACTGCCCCACTTTATAGAAACATTATGTTCTCTTTTGGAAGGCCAAACAACGAAGTTTCGCTTTCACAACGAAACACACAGCGGCTTGAGTGAGCGGCGCCCGGCGGATTCGACGAAGGAGGCTTGTGGCAGCAACATGTGACGACCCCGGGCTGGACTCTGCTTCGTCCACGGTGAAAGCCGATCCGGCGATTGACAGCGTGAAGTTGATGTATTTCCTTAGCGACCAGCACGGATCAGCTCTAGGCATGACGAAGCGGATATCGTCCTCTTTTGGAAGACCAAACAAAGTAGTTTTGCTTTCACAATGAAACACACAGCGTCGTCAGGACGTGGCGACGGCGGCAACAATACTACAGCGAGAATAAAAGTTACGCCTTCTTTCTTTGCGTGAACATTTGGGCGGCGTTATGCAAATCTTCCCACACAGTGATGTAGACATGTGGGGGCGTGTTTAAACGAGGTGTTTTAGGAGGGCGTGGACAAGTCTTAACTTTTATAAAGAATATCTATTTGGATTTGAGACTTTAGTCTTTGCAACTTTACAGATCTTCTTTATGCCCCAAGAGCTTGTAACACTCCAAAAAGAAAGGAAAACTTGAAATCGCATCATATGACCCCTTTAAGACTAGTTTATTCACTTTATATGCTTTAGACATGCTAAAAAACATCCACATGTCATATAATTATTGGGTGCTTTAATAATATAATTGCGTATACATTACGTCATTGCATGATTACATAAACAAGTTAATAGACCAGTTCATTGAAACAAACTGTCCAAAAGAACCAGTACACACACACACACACAAAAAAAAGAATTTCCTCATTGTCTGATAATGAGAATTTTGTGTCACCTGATGTGTTTGGTTTGACTCTTAGACTGACAGTAGCCATTGACTTGCATTTTATGAATCAAGAACCACGGTTTCAGCTAAAAATTTTATTTTCTGTTCTACTGAAGAAAAAAGTGTTATCTACATCTTAGATGGCCTGAGTGACCAAATTAACAGCATATTTTCATTTTTGGGTGGGCTATCCCTTTAAAAGATAATGCAAAAAAACTGCTGAAATCATCCCACAGTTTTGCATCGAGAGATTCGATACCAGAAGACTTTACATCCTATAAAGCTCCTATCGAGCACATGTTCAGAAATAAAGGACCTGAGGAACTGGTCTTGTCTGGTAGCAGCATTTAATAGTTTGGTTGATGTATCCTGTGGCGCTAAATCAAAGATGAAAGAAGTGAAGAGGAGTGGGAGCGAGAGTAAGTCGCTGCGGTCAGTCTGTGATGATTACTGCAGGAAAACACCAATTACCAGCATGTAGTTCAGCAGCAGGTCAGAATCACCACAGGATCACAAATCAACTGTCATTCAAATGCACTGCATTTGCTATAAAAGAATTAAACGTTGAGTGAAGCTGCGTGATGAGAGCTAATATTAAATATAAGCAAAAGGAAATTCTTAATAAAAGGTCACATAAACGCTGGCTTCAAATCCATGCATTGCTCTTCTCTAAAACTAATGTTTGCATATAAAACACATTTGATTCCGCTAATTATATGAATGATAAAAACAATTATACTATAAAATTCTAAATGAAAATAATTTAGTAAAGGCAACCATTATCCAAAATATCATAGTTCCTAACTGAAAAACGCTAAATATTTTATTAAAACGTATATTATAGCTAAGCAATGATATAGTTCACATTTTCCAATGATATAAACAATCAAGTATATACTGTAGGGGTGGGAATCGCAGGGTACCTCACGATATGATATGAATCACGATACATGGCTCACGATACGATAATATCGCGATACAGCGATAATCGATATATTGCTAGACAATTCTATAATGATACATCACGATATCTGTCTACCTATGAAAACAAAGTGCCTGTGAAAAGGTTAAGTGCAAGTTTTCTCTCTTTATTCAAGTCTAAACTGTTAGAAAACAGCACAAAAGTTCTGTAAATCAAATTTAACATGCTAAGGAAATTAATAATTTTATTCTTAGACTTATTAAAAGCTTACACTTTTCATTGTGTGTAAACCAACACATTTAACTGCTTAACAACTTTATATATAGCCTATATATAAACCTGGTACATTTCAAAATTTACCTGGAGTGCTTTCTCAACCTTTCCTCTCCTCTCATCATTAAAACGGAGCCCCGCACACATGACATGCAGGGGGGGAAAAAGCATTACTGCTCTGACAAGGTTTTGTTTCGTCGTCCATGCCATAGGTGCAGATTTATGTTTCAGCCGGTCGGTGCCTACTGCATAACGCGCACTTGTAATATCTGAGAGAGAGGGAGAGCATCCAGTTTTGATCACATAAAACTGGACGCGCCGGTGGCGCTCTCTCTTACTCATATTAGGGAAATCCACCTGCGATCCGAGCGGAGAAGTTAGGCTACTCATGGACTGAATAAGCACTCTGCAATAATAACGTGATCGGTGCCTATGGTCCACACCGATAGCTGTTCCGGGGCAGTTTTTTAGTTCTCATTTCCATAAACATATATACAGTATATAGTACAGTAGAGCTAATACAGTGGCTGGAAATCTGTTTATCCTTCGGTTCCTCGTGCTTCCCCATCTTCATAGAGAACGCGGTTCATGGTTGCGCATTTTTTAGATGCTGGGAGCAGGGAAATCTATATAGAGCGCTTTATTGTAGTAATATATTGTAGTATTGTATTGTAGTAAAATATCGATATTTGGCACCAGATATCGATTCTCGTATCGCATAGAGAGGGACAAAGATATATCACCATATCTATATATTGTCCCACCCCTAATATACTGTATCTATCGTCTTATGTTAGGGTTATTATATAATATTATATAACTAAAACCATAAACAAACCCCCCATAAAAATAAATTTCAAATAAAGTATACAGACAGCTTAATCTAATTTTATTCCAGCTTTTTCTCATTTTCACTTAGTTTAACTTGATGTACTAAAATAACAAACTAAAACTGAAAAATGTATAAAAACATTATATAGAGAGCTGTGCGAAAATATGGTTTACATTTTGCGACGATATAAAAACTCATGCAGATGGGATTTAGTTTTATGCTAGTAACAATCTGTGAAAGACTGCATCATTTGGAAAGCATCGTCTTTTTATGTAAAAACATATGTCCATCTGTTAAATCATTTGCTGCTATGCAATCCTGATTTTATGCACAAATTAAAACACAATTCATAACAGAACACAAGCACTTCTATTCAAATCACTAAAACAACCCTGACCCTTCATGAGGATTCATAAATACATGAGTGCGATTTAAGCACAGCACATTCCATCCAGTGTCAACACCGGCCCGTTCTGCCGTGATCCCGTTAGCTGGAATAGCGGCGGACCGGAGGGGCAGGAAGCAGACGGGATTGTGGGATGTTGAGAGGATTAGCCGGCGGCAGCTGAGGCCTCGGGCTTCCCTTCGCTTCCAGAGATGATTAGCGCATTCATGACTGCATTATTCATCAAAGATCCACCCAAAAACCAGCTTTTCCATCATTAGCCGTATGCATTATGCTAGCTTTAGCGTAATGAGGTTGCAGGGTTTGGCATTGCTCAGCTTTTGTCAGTGGAAAAGGGAACATATTGCAGTTAAGCTGTGAATGTGTGCCAAAATACCATTACCTAGCTATTACGATGATACATGAGAGGCTAAAACTACTTAAGGGCAAACATTTCATAGTTTTTAAACAAACAGATGCGGCTTAGCGGTTAGCTAATACACACCAGCACTCATCCCATTCGTTACTCATCTCTCCTCTGGATAAACGCGACAAACGGCAAGCCAATAAGACCAACATTTCTGTACTATATAGAGAACAATACATAATATGAACATCTTCTGTATGCATTAAAAACACAACATTACATTTGCCAAATTTTGCAATATACAATCAGAACACCCTGAAACACTATTCAATACTTCTTCACTCAATATTTTACCCAAAAAAAAAAAAAAAAATGCAAAATAGTAATATTTCTGAAATTATAACTGGGAGGAAATGAGGTCATATGACAACTACTTAGTATGCGACATTATACAATATGCAATGAAGAACGCTCCGAAGACTCATATGCTATCTTTACAAAACAGTAGTCCAACAATGACTGTAGTAGTACACGGCTAAGTTGTATTTTTTTTTCTTTAGGTCAACCCAAAAATTATTCAGACACCAGATATAATTTTTGATATTTTTTTACTAGTGGGTGCAGGACACTATAGTTCATTTATGTAACAGAGGATAGCAAAATAAAGTGAACTGTGATATATTATACCCAAAAACTCTTCATACACTGGACTATTAGTAAAACTGATACAAATCTGGGACCAAAAATTATTCAGACACTTTGATCAGACCATGTTTTGCTAAAGTGTTATCTGACATAATCAAGATTAATTTGTAGTGACGCAGTTTAACTCTGAGTTCTTGTCATATTTTATTACCGTTTTCTAAACTATAGTGAATAAACTGTGATAAAGTGTGAAATGTTGAAGGTGTCTGCATACATTTTGGTTTGACTGTATATTTCAAAAGAAAGTTCATATATTAAATAGTCAGTAGTATGTTTCTTTCAGTAGTATATTAAGAAACTAATACTATTATTCACTAAGGACATATTAAACAAAAAGTGAAAGTAAAGACCTTTACAATGTTACAAAATTTCCATTTCAAATAAATGCTCTGTTTTGAACTTTCTGTTCAACAAAGAAACATAAACGCACAGTTTCCAGAAAAATATGAAGCAGCACAATTGTTTTCAACATTGATAATATTCAGAAATGTTTCTTAAGCAACAAATCTGCATATTAGATTTCTGAAGGATCATGTGGCACTGAAGACTGGAGTAATTCAGTAAATTCAGCTTTGCATTACAGCAATAAATTACATTTTACAATATATTCAAATAGAAAGCAGCTTTTTTCAAAATATAACTGTTTTTACTGTATTTCTGAGCAAAACTTTTGAATGCCAGTGTATAATAAATTAACAATGAAAAATACTATAATTATTCATTTTATATTAACCTGCATTAATAAAAGCTTTGCTCATTGTCAGTTCATACATGAACTAACGTTAACCAATTAAAGCTGTTGTCATTTATAAACTATTCTATGTAAATTGTCACAATAAATTGAAAAACAGCAATTTATGTAAGAACATTTTCAATGAACGATTTTCTCTACTTGTGTTTCATGAATGAGCCCTTGCAATCTCCCCAATTAAGTATACAATTGTTGACATATGCAGATACACACCATCTTGTTTGTCAAACATCTTTGCAAGAGGTTGAACTTCTATGATGAGTTTCTAACTTTTAATGAGCGATTCAACTATACAGCACTCGTTTTGGTAGATACATAATTCAAAATGCCAGCTAAGGTTAGGAATGAAGGATGAATGTGTGACAAACAGATGAGAGGTTATCCATCTGTCCTGTCACAGCTAGTGGCTTAACCGACACTAGCGAACCCTACGCTTGAGGAGCTATTTCCAGAGATCTTCAGGAGAGGATTTAGGAGGAAGTGGTGGCCATGTCACACACGGCATTTGGTCATGTCCCTCATCCATTTCCCCGCGGGGTCGACGCAGAGGACGCCAAACACGGTCTGCTCCCTCCTGAGGGAGTCACAGCGGGGGGCTAAACAGGCTAATTCATGGCTAGCAAATAGTCCTCCTCACACTCAAGTCCATTCACAGAGGCAAACGGGAACGTGACCCGCTGCTTATCCATGTACAATATAAGCAGGCTCAGTCATGGTTTTGGACAATACATTGTAAACCTTTTTTATTTTTTAAGTCATAAGTTTATAGGAGAACATTTTAGAAGAAAATACTATTCTAGTCTTTCTAGTTCAAAATTTAATGTTTAATTTAATGTGTTACTTGCTATTTCTTTGTAATTACGAATTTAACTACTAATTTCCGAGTGAAAATTGTTTATTCATTAAAATATTATTTAGTTATTTGTTTTTGGTAGAGTTGGAGTGTGGCTAGTCAAAAAAATCACAATTGTACACAATTGTGATAACACAAAATCATAATTGTAGTTTACTCCATACAATGCAATACAAAACTACAATGCACGTTTATATGCTAAAGCAGAGGTCCCCAAACACCGGGTCGTGACCCACTACCGGGCCGTGGAAGAATTGCTACCGGGTCGCAAGAACGTTCTGGGAAAAATGTGTATAGATATGACACTTTATTTATGTTAATGATTGTTCTAATTATTCAGCATTTTCGTTGTATTCGATTGAAATGGAGTGGAAATTTGACAATTTCATGTTAAATAAATAAATGAAAGATTGCTCTGATGTGTCACATATTAGGAGTTAAACGGATCGCAGTTGATCCGTAATACGTACGGATGAGACCCTACCATTCGGCACGCACGTGATTCGCAGATTAATTTGCCAATTTACATGTACAAGCAATTTTAAACCACAAGAAGAAGGCATTGGCCTTCACGGCATTGTCATTCTCTGTGCTTTAAATATTTTTTCCTTGCTTATCCGAAAAAAGTCCCCCCACCCCCGTCCAGCTGGTCTGCGAGAATATTTTCCAAACGTAACCGGTCCATGGTGTAAAAAAGGATGGAGACCCCTGTGCTAAATTATTTAATTAATTTCAAATTTTCTTTAATATTTTTTCACCAAAACCAACATGGAATAAAAATTAATTTCAATGGATAAAAAAATAAATCCCATTTCGCCAATTTTCTCAGGCCAATATCCTGTTTCACTTGGAAATATGGTAAAATAGTTTGTTTGTTGTTGATTTTAAAGTGAAGAGATAAAGTTTTTTTTTTTTCTTTTATTCATCAAGGATGAATTTAAACATTTTTTAATAAATACCATAAGCCAGCACCATTATTGCTCAACGCAGATCTCAAATTGGCCAAAAAATTGCTTTCATAATTAGCTGTGCGTGGTTAATCTATTTCATTACATGACCTAACTCCTGCTTAATTCTCTTACATAATTTTGTTTAATTATTAGTATATTCATTATTGTATTAACACACATGAACCGCCAACATTTCTTTTCGATCTGTGCAAATTCTGAATTTAGTGTTTGCTCACTTACAATAGATTACTAAAATGTCCCGTCAAATGTTAAAAGATAATTTATTGTGCAAATACTAGGTGATGCTTTCCAGACTTCTAGCTATCCTTTTGGAAACTCCCTCAGTGGTGTGAAACAGATTGCTTCTGTAGTAATGGCATCTGTCAGCAGCGCTACCCGATCATCTGTGTGTGTGGTAGCGGTGATGTTGACGAGGAGTCCACTGACACAGAAAACCACTGTAGTAGCAGCATCTCACGTCTGAATAATTCACACGGGCAAAGAACATCTGATGTTACACGGTCACAGTGACGGTCACATCCTGATGGACAGGAACATTTACTGGCTGCACTGAATCACACAGGCTTTGAGTGTCAGTACACACGCACAAAATATCTATGATACCATAGAAACAGAAAATCATTCCCAGATGCATTGCATTTGATCGTTTTCTAGCTAAAGTCAGACTTTTGTTGCATAGTAACTGAATCAGAATCATAGTATTGTTCACAAGTTTAGAGTTTGCTATGAAGGTTTTTTTTTTTTTTTTTGGCTAATTCATGGCTAGCAAATAGTCCTCCTCACACTCAAGTCCATTCACAGAGGCAAACGGGAACGTGACCCGCTGCTTATCCATGTACAATATAAGCAGGCTCAGTCATGGTTTTGGACAATACATTGTAAACCTTTTTTATTTTTTAAGTCATAAGTTTATAGGAGAACATTTTAGAAGAAAATACTATTCTAGTCTTTCTAGTTCAAAATTTAATGTTTAATTTAATGTGTTACTTGCTATTTCTTTGTAATTACGAATTTAACTACTAATTTCCGAGTGAAAATTGTTTATTCATTAAAATATTATTTAGTTATTTGTTTTTGGTAGAGTTGGAGTGTGGCTAGTCAAAAAAATCACAATTGTACACAATTGTGATAACACAAAATCATAATTGTAGTTTACTCCATACAATGCAATACAAAACTACAATGCACGTTTATATGCTAAAGCAGAGGTCCCCAAACACCGGGTCGTGACCCACTACCGGGCCGTGGAAGAATTGCTACCGGGTCGCAAGAACGTTCTGGGAAAAATGTGTATAGATATGACACTTTATTTATGTTAATGATTGTTCTAATTATTCAGCATTTTCGTTGTATTCGATTGAAATGGAGTGGAAATTTGACAATTTCATGTTAAATAAATAAATGAAAGATTGCTCTGATGTGTCACATATTAGGAGTTAAACGGATCGCAGTTGATCCGTAATACGTACGGATGAGACCCTACCATTCGGCACGCACGTGATTCGCAGATTAATTTGCCAATTTACATGTACAAGCAATTTTAAACCACAAGAAGAAGGCATTGGCCTTCACGGCATTGTCATTCTCTGTGCTTTAAATATTTTTTCCTTGCTTATCCGAAAAAAGTCCCCCCACCCCCGTCCAGCTGGTCTGCGAGAATATTTTCCAAACGTAACCGGTCCATGGTGTAAAAAAGGATGGAGACCCCTGTGCTAAATTATTTAATTAATTTCAAATTTTCTTTAATATTTTTTCACCAAAACCAACATGGAATAAAAATTAATTTCAATGGATAAAAAAAAATAAATCCCATTTCGCCAATTTTCTCAGGCCAATATCCTGTTTCACTTGGAAATATGGTAAAATAGTTTGTTTGTTGTTGATTTTAAAGTGAAGAGATAAAGTTTTTTTTTTTTCTTTTATTCATCAAGGATGAATTTAAACATTTTTGAATAAATACCATAAGGCAGCACCATTATTGCTCAACGCAGATCTCAAATTGGCCAAAAAATTGCTTTCATAATTAGCTGTGCGTGGTTAATCTATTTCATTACATGACCTAACTCCTGCTTAATTCTCTTACATAATTTTGTTTAATTATTAGTATATTCATTATTGTATTAACACACATGAACCGCCAACATTTCTTTTCGATCTGTGCAAATTCTGAATTTAGTGTTTGCTCACTTACAATAGATTACTAAAATGTCCCGTCAAATGTTAAAAGATAATTTATTGTGCAAATACTAGGTGATGCTTTCCAGACTTCTAGCTATCCTTTTGGAAACTCCCTCAGTGGTGTGAAACAGATTGCTTCTGTAGTAATGGCATCTGTCAGCAGCGCTACCCGATCATCTGTGTGTGTGGTAGCGGTGATGTTGACGAGGAGTCCACTGACACAGAAAACCACTGTAGTAGCAGCATCTCACGTCTGAATAATTCACACGGGCAAAGAACATCTGATGTTACACGGTCACAGTGACGGTCACATCCTGATGGACAAATATTCAAGATTAAAAATATATATATATAATTAATAATAATAATTATACTTTGCACAAAGAAAATGAAGCATTATATGTTTTTGCATTGTGACTTTATTTTATTGAGAATTAAGCACTTTATCCACAAATTCTCATTATTGTAATGCATAAAACATTATTATTATTATTATTATTATTATACCCAAATTACCTAAAAAAAATAAAGCTATTATTAAGAATGTAAAGTTTTATTGTAAATATTGATTTTGGCAGTATTTTGTATAGTGAATGTGATTTATGCTTCTAATTTTATGATTTTAATGAAAAATAAACATTGCACAATAGGAAGATAGTTTTGTTACTGTATTACAGTAATGTAAGTTCATTTGTAATGCGCTTAATTATAATGAAAATATAGGATAAAAAATTCTATATAAAGTGTGTGTGTGTGTGTGTGTGTGTGTATACACTTCAAAAAAAAGAGAGGTTCTCTCATGCTGTGGATAACAATCTAACATTCCAAGCAGTTTTCCAACAAAGTAAAGGAGGATTTCTGTTTGCTGCTCCTATATAAGCAGCAGTTTTGCGTGAAGATTCCCAGTGCAGACTGACCCTTACATATTGTGAGGAACCAACAGGATGAGCCGCAGCCCTTAGAGGAAATGCAGCCGCCAAACAAAACGGACATGGCCTCAAATTAGTTCTTGGCTATTTGCATATCCACACTGTCGCGCTATCTGAACATGTTGTAGTGCCAACATTATTTACCTCCACCAAGCGTAGCTGAGGTTTTACGTCACTGCCTTTCAATTTGAATTTTGAGAGTGAACGTCCTTTCAGAAGCTCTGAAGCTTCACTTCGGTTTGGCTCTTTTGTCAAGGTTTATTTCTTATTCAAATAATGTATTTATTTATTTAAATAACCATAGTTGTCATAAGTACAGATGAGAGAATTTGTGTGTGTGTGTGTGTGTGTGTGTTTTTGCTACATATGAGGACAAAAATTTGGTATGACATGTATTACAAGGAGAAGGTGACTTATGAGGACATTACCCCATGTCCCCATTTTTCAAAACGCTTATAAATCATACAAGAGTGAGTTTTTTTGAGAAAGTAAAAATGCTAAGTTTCCTGTAAGGGGTAGGGTTAGGTGTAGGGCAATAGCACATACAGTTTGTACAGTATAAAAACCATTACACCGACGGACGGCATTTTTAAGTGTTTTATACATAAGATACAGTAAGAACATGAGCAAAGAAGCAAAGTAAAACAAACTGACAAATACAATAAAACAAATATACAAATGAAATGAAATAAACAGTGCTGTCATTTTTCCATGAAGTTCTACTAAATAGTTTTCATTGTATGTATTGATAGATTAATGCTTATTAAAGCTATAACGTTATTCAGATTAAGAGCAGATTTGCATTTTGATGGCCCAAGCGCCAGTCTGTCACTTTAAGACAATATATTGATGTACATAGTATTGTCTCCCAATTGTTCTCCTCCACTTAAGACATAAACTGTGTTTAAGTAAATACTCTCCAAGCCGGCCATTTGGACATATTTTTGTGTGTATTTGATCGTTTGGACATGCGCCCGAAGCTCAAAGTGTCATTTGTTTGTGCGTTTTGGAGCGTTCACACATTTCAGCCTGAGAAACAGCGTCTCTTGCGCGGATTGTGCTTTCAACGTTTTATTAAACATGTCCCACAATTTAGCAACAGTAAAGACAGCATCTTACAACAATCACCGATTGAGCTGATTCTGACATTAAGTTTGGGTTTTAGGAAGGAAAGAATGCGCACCGCTGTGAAGGGAAAGAAGTTGCGCAATACGAAACGCAGCTAGTTTTTAATAGCTTTACCTCATGTCTTCTTTTGTATAATCCTTAGAAGCCAAAATCGAAATTAAAAAAATTTAATTAGGTTAATAAAACAGCTAAAGTGTAAGCAGATGTTTGAATGTTTAGTTCTCTCTTCTATCATAATTAAACAGGGCTTTCATATTGCGTGTGCTGAAGCTCCTCCGCGTGAGCGCGATCTCGCTTCTGAATTGCGAATAGCAAAAAAGCATCATAGACAAATGTTTGAAAAACAGCTGGCGACTCTGGTGAGATAGAATTTGCTAGATAATGTATATATAGCAATAATAAATGTATGTGTGTTTTAATTTCTCCAGTACCGATAGCAGAACCGTTAACATCAGAGCTTATCGATACTCCGGTCTTTCATAATTTAGCCCCGGGACCGATTAAATACCGGGTTTCGGTACCCATCCCTACTCATAACACAGATCAAACATCAAAACCATCAAGCCATCTGATCTTAAATGATTGCAGGAGCTTAAACTGCATGTTGTACGTCATTAGACTGATAAGAGAAGCGCTTCACCTCAATAACAAATTCAATAATTCAATAACAAAACCACTATTGCTTCCCAAAGATGTCAAATACGCACTGCACTTTCACAGAAACACAACAACAGAAATAGCAAATGTACAAAGTGCATGTTATTCTAGATAAAAACAAATGCTTGCTTTTGTATATTTTCATCAAAATGGCATCACCCACAGTATAATTAATGTTAATTAAGAGTCATTTACACTAAAAAATTTAATCATGGCATAGTTTAAATATTTGCATTTGATTTTTAATAATAATATTTTCAAAATGAATGTAAGCAAATCATAAACTGTGCAACATAAATTGTGAAAGTTACATTTACTCAATTTTAAAAAGTATGAACATTGTTAAAATATTGCTAGCTGTGAAGCAAGCAAGATTCAATTAGTTAAAAAATGAGACTGAAACAAACTGGATTTATTGATGATAAATACATAAACCAGTTTATTGTGCATTTAAAACAAATTGATTTTATGAATACATAAATCTAATTTTACTTGACTCCTTTCATTTATGTATGACTAACAAAAAGAGTTATTATTGTTAACTAATTTAAAAAGAAAAAGAAAATATAAAATAATAAACTCATGTTATTTCAGCTAGTTCTCACAGAAATTACTTTAACTTGAAGTTCTAAAATAAACAAAAACTGCAATAAAAATATGCAAAATTTGACTATAAAATGACAAAAACTATAAACATTTAAATGAAATATAAAATAACAAACACAACAAAATTACTAAAACTTCAAAATGTAAAACATAAAAATAAAAACAATATGTAAATGACACTAATAAAACTGCTAACAAATATGCACTATATTAAGATTATTAGTCTGTTAAATAAATAAATCATAAATTTAGGCCCAAATATTGCTGGAATAACCGATTGCTAGAACAATCAAGTTATAGGCAAAAATGAATTCCATTCAGTAATTTTCATGGGTTATTTATTTGTTTTATTATTATTATTATTATTTTGTAACAAAGGTCATCACTATTTTATTTAGAGAGTTATGTTTGTTTTTATTCAGTATCCATTTTAAAAAGGATAAATCAGTTAATTAATCGGTTATCGGGCAGTGCGGTCCAGCATTGAAAAAATCCAGTCGACCTGTAGTTGTGATCACTGTTTTCATGTTGAATTAATACTTTAATTGAATCTCCTTAAAAAACAACCTCAATGTTCGTGAAACACGAAACCCTCCATCACCAATTCCACAAAGCCACAAGCTTACGATACATATTTATGATTCTATACCTCTGGCCTTTGGGAGACAGATAAAGTATTTTATCCAATTTTTATCCACTTTATTATGAATTCTTGCCCAAAGAGGATCTGCGCTGCAGCAGGTGATGCTGTCAATTTCACTTTAGAGATCTGGAGGAGAGCGCAGTGGCTTTTCAATGGCTCCGTAGGAAAGCAGATGGTCCAGGAGACTTCTGGGAAAAAGAAGAAAAGAGCCGCATTCTTCCCTCGGACCGGCTATGAATACAAACCACTCGAATAGGCTTTTCAACGGCTGATGGTGTAGATATCAATGTATTTATCGAGCGGAACGGCAGGAATATTCACATATTATTCACATTTCATTGAACTATAATTCTGCATTTTATGAAGAAAAGATTCTGTGAGTGGTTGCTATGCAGTTGCTAGGGCATTATTGATGTCTTAGACCAGGGGTGTCCAAACTCGGTCCTGGAGGGCCGGTGTCCTGCAGAGTTTAGCTCCAACTTGCCTCTACACACCTGCTGGGAAGTTTATAATATGCCTAGTAAGAGCTTGATTAGCTGGTTCAGGTGTGTTTAATTGGGGTTGGAGCTAAACTCTGCAGGACACCGGCCCTCCAGGACCGAGTTTGGGCACCCCTGTCTTAGAGGATCAGGGAGGTCTTTAGCATGTTACTATGTGGTTGCTAAGGTGTTCTGGATGATTGCTAGGTCCTAGGTCTCTAGAAATGGCTCGGGTCCCACCTTCATGTGCATGTGATTTGTTTACACACCACATGAAAAATGCAATTCCATTCACTTAGAAAAACAGTATGTTATATTAAAAAAAAAAGTATGAACATTGTTAGAATTTAAGTAGCTGTGAAGCAAGCAAGATTCAATTAGTTAAAAGATTGAAAATAATTAGATTGAAACAAACTGGATTTATTGATTATAAATACATAAACCAGTTTATTGTGCATTTAAAACAAATTGATTGTATTAATACTATAACATAAACCTAATTTTACTTGACTTTTTAGTTTATGTATGACTACCAAAAAGAGTTATTATTGTTAACTAATTAAAAATAAAATATAAACAATTTAAAATATTATTTTTTTAAATAAATATTTAAACATTTAATTAAATATTATTTTAGCTAGTTCTCAAGAAATAATTTCTTATTTTCTATTACTTTAACTTGAAGTAATAATATAAACTAAAACAGCAATAAAAATTACTTTATTATAATTATTATAGTTTATCATAGTTGCATAGTTGCAAAAATAACATTATAGTTTAATAAAACTAAAAACATGAAAAATGTATTACTTGAAATAAAATAAATATAAATAAAATAATGTTAACCAAAATAAAATCAAATACAAGGAAAAAACTTATTGCATTTCAGATGCCAAGTCAACATTTCTCATATTTATTTAAACTTGATCAACTAAAATAACTCTAAACAACTAACTAATAACTCTAAACAAATAACTAATATATAAAATTACATAGACATATTTTGAAAAACTAATAAAACATTATTTTAACTCAAATTAAAGTGAAACGGGAAATTAAAAAAAATAATAATTCAAATATATTAGTGAAAACTACAATAGTATCTCAAATAAAATTAAAAACAAAACAAACAAAAAAAAACCTTAAATAACACTGCAGCTTAATTTAACAAGTCATATGATTTGAGGTACAAGTCATGCACGTTAACAACTTGCACGCCAAAACTTAGCATTATTAATGATGGAAAGTGTGAAAAACTTAAATAAAATTAGAATTAAAAAAAAAAAATTATACACAATATTTTGTCCAAAAAAATAATTATTATTGGAAATCAGAAAACATATCTTTATGTATTCATAAAACTGTTGCTAGATTTTGTAGGTTATCAAGAGGTTTACTGACTGATGTAGATCTTAAAATGACCATTATATTAGGCTGCGTTTACACTTGGCATTAACATGCGACCTGTACCCGGATGTTGTCCACATACACATTGAAAAGTAGGGTTGGGTACCGAAACCCAGTACCAATATGGCACCGGTATGTACTAGAACCGAATCCGAACGCAGATTTCTGTGCCTCATTTCGGTGCCATGCCTGAGTGATCGATTGAAATATTTGTCCTCTGGTTCTCCGAAACGAATGCAAGAAGAAGGGAAAATGCACGTGAACTCAAGTTGGAAAGCTCTAATAATACAAATCCCACACATCTTTGTAGTAACGAGAGTGTCCATGTTGTTTTCACATTCTGACTTAAAAGCACAACTCGATGAAATGAGAGCATCCGAGGAGTGCGTGAATGCAGTAGTTACACTTGCTTTGATGGCAGCAGGTAGCCTTCCGTTCACTAAGCTAAACATGCTTAAATTAAAATGCCTAAAGCTAAACCTCCCTGTTATTCACATTTCTAAACCTGTTGTCCAACAAAAGAGAACATTATAACCTTTTTACTCCACAACACCAGTCAAATGCTTCCTTTTGTGATCTGATGAGGCTTCTTATGGAAAATATATTCCATATGCTACTTTAAAAAGAATACATAGATTAGCAATAGATTATAAATTAGGGTGACCATACGACCTCTTTTCCCGGACATGTCCTCTTTTTGGACCAACAAAAATGTGTCCGTCCGGGATTTCTTAATCGCCCAAAATGTCTGGGATTCGGCTGTTTTCTTTATCCCGCTGAATCTCTGACCATTGCCGCCTGCTCCCGCGATTTTCGTGTCCACTCCTTTAAACATTCTAATATTGTATATAATTTTGCCGCATCAGGGAGCCGCTCTCAGGAAGTCAGGATGCGGTGTATTTAAATATTTTTGAATGAGCGTTTGCGCGGTTTACTTTCACTTTCGATTTCGCGATCACACATACTCTGTGTAAAGGCAGCACATCTTACCAGATCAGATATTTGTCAATGAACTCAGGATCTGTTGAGCAGCAAATACTCCAGCATGGTCTTGTCAGCCTTCTCTCCTTATTCTCGACCTGTGATCAGTCAAAGCTGACTCCGGTAGCTCTTGTTGGATGCAGGGTTGCCAAGTCAGCATTTTTTCCACAGAATTGGGCTACTTTTAAACTGTTGCCATGGGTTGATTTTCCCAAGTGGGTTAAAGGTTTGAAATATTGCATAAATTACATTTGACTGAAATGCTTGTATTGAAACATTTTGCATTCTACCTATGATAAAACTTTCATGGACTTCTACATTAACTGTTCCCTCCTGGTGGAATGACCTGCCCAGCTCAATCCAAGCAGTTGAGTCCTTAATATTGTCAAGAAACGGCTGAAAACACATCTCTTTCATCTTCATTTGACCCTCTAAACTCTAGCACTCTCTATTCTAATGCTACTTCTAATTTTATCTGCTTGTTTTTTTTAATTAAAAAACTTGACCTTCTAACATTTGCACTCTCTATTCTATTTCTATTCTAATGGCCAATCCATCATTTTTTGGGGGATGTCTTTATTTCTTTATTTTTTAATAAGTATTGGTTCAGGCACCGTTTAGGCACTGGAACCGTTTTAAAAGTATCGATTTGGCACCGATATCGAAAAAGACCCAAACGATACCCAACCCTATTGAAAAGACAAGTGTAAACGCGCTTCTGATCGGAATGTTATCCGATCAGCGTGTCCTGGTACAGAGGTAGACGCATTGTGATCGGATCTCAGTGTAATGTAAACGCAATCCAGCCATCGTGTTTGCATTTGCAGGTCGACATCACGCAAAACGCCGCCCCCTCTCTCCCGATCTGTCGGAAGAACAGAGCGCTAGTGAGACTCGTACATTTATTTTGATTTGTAAAATGCCCCGCGACTAAAAATAGTTTTCAAAAGAAAACCCACCACTTGAGGTCGACTTTGCACCGCAGACTTATTTAAATATTGTGCGGGAAATACAGATCCGATTGAGATTATACAGATTGAGAAGTCAGCTGATGTTGCCAAGTGTAAACGCGCCGTGTCCTGATTGACTGATGATCCGATCTGCTTGATCAGATCACGGTGATCGCATGTTATTGCCAAGTGTAAACCCAGCCTTAGTCTATCACTAATTCAGCTCCAAAATATAATATAACACAATTCTGACTGAATTACAGGCTACAATATGCAATCCTTAAAAATGAATTAAGCAATCGGCTGATTTGAATAACCAGCTAAAAGCATTAAGCCAAGTAAACCAAACAAAACCAAAAAACTGTAAAAGCCCTGCACACTGAAATCAAACGAAATGAAACTATGGGTGATCCGTTTCTCCACAAATCATGTGTCATGTCTGGATAGAGACTGATTGTGGATCACCTCAGGAAACCAAAAATCAATTTAAGCGAGACTGACAGTGTTTACTGGCCCACCTCAAGGCATTTCTCAATACCAACGCCCACAGAACAGGAGCTCAGCACTGTTATAGGCCTTATCTTGATATTAAAACACTGTCAGGAGTCTGACTGTCAACAAACGGCCCTCAGGGCATCATGGAGAGCAGGGTGTGCCTCCAACCGCCTGTATACATTTCACAAACCAAAGACACAGAGTCAGGTAACAGAAGGAGCCACTATCCATTTGTCCGCTGCTTTTCCTTCAGCTCGGGTTATATTTACCTGCTGAGCGGCCGGTAGATGCAAACAGGCAGGGATTTGGAGGAATTTCTTTTTCTTTTTCACTTACCCAACATGCCTGAGGAGCTTATGGCTCCCTTGGTGGCGATAAATGAGAGCATTTTCTCATTAGTGAACAAGACCGAGCTTTTCAACATCATTAGCATTCCCCAGGGAGCTTAAGTGACGAAACAGGAGGGCAAGTGAACACAAAAGAGACTAAACTTGAGATGGAAAGCAGCAGATGCTTTAGTATGTACTTGCTGGCCTGCTGAGGTACACAGCGAGATCAAAACACTTATGAAATGCAGGGTTTTCCACACAATTAAAGCTGAGCTGTGATCAAAATGGAAAATTAGCCTACTGTTTTAGCAAAAAATAATATGAATTAGTATGCATTATGCAAAGATAAGCAAATTCAAACAATAGTATGCAACACTGTTGTTACATGACCTCAGTGTCCACTGCTAATGCAAATGAAAGAAAAATCAAATGCAAAGCAATAAAACAAAATGCAACGCAATAAAAATGAATTGCAATAAAATCCAATAAAACAAAATACAATGCAATCTAATAAAATGCAATTCAATGCATCAAAATGCAATGAAATGAAAAGCTATTCAATGCAATAAAACAAAATTAAATAAACATTAGAAAGCAAAGAGTGCCTTACCGAGACCTCAAAGACTTCCTGAGTATCATCCAACATCTGGACCCGGATGGAGACCTGTCTGCCGGGGGGCATGGTGGGAGGCTGCTGGCCGGGCTCCAGCGTGCTGATGCCCATGCTCTCGGGGGCCCCCAGCCTCTGGCCCGCCACCGAGGGCCGCTCCTCTGGCTCCACCATACTGCTCAAACCCACCTGACAACAGAAACCATTTAAATGTTTATATGAGGGCCAAATGTTTTGCAAACACTTAATTGATATGGAATAATCCACCCCTAAACACAGACTCCATGTATAACTACAGTACTTTTCTATTAAGCTGGTCTAGTGATTGCACTAAACACTAACATAGTTTTCCTTTTTTGCAGCTGGAATTGTAATCTCGTGCTGCCCTGGAAAATGCCAAGGAGCACGGAATGATTTATGATTCCTGAAATGTGTATTTCTGCAGTAAACAACTTGTGCTGCTATAAGCAGTTTCTCACACAAGTCTTGATTTTAACTCTTGTTCTGCCTGACTGCGAGTTATCCCAACAAACACAACTGTTAGCTATGACCAGCTCAAAACAACAACCACCATTGGGGAAAAAAAGTCAACTATACAAATGAACCTGGCGGCAACAGGTAAGGTAAATGTGTGTTTCCCAGACATACTTGTGATTTTAATCTCATCTGAATCTGTTTTCCTCATTCAACCTTGCTGAAAAAGAATTTCTCTGCTTTGAGAAATCAAAATCTGTACAGATGCAATGTAATAACATAGAACAACATGAAATTCAAAGCAATGCAACAAAATGCAGTTCAATGCAATGTAGTAAACTTAAACAACATGATGCATTTCAATGAAATAAAATGCAATGCAATTCAATGTAATAAACTGTCATGCAATTCAAAGCAATTCCATGAAATAAAATTAGATGTAATTCAATGCAACAAAACTATGGATGCACCGAATGTTCGGCAACCGAAATTAAGCGAATAAGCGATAAGGCCGAATAATGTGTACTGAACAATGACAAACGTGATCAAATAGAGGCACACACTAATACAGCAAACATGATGTCGGCAGTGTGAAAGTATTTAAAACTATCAGAGAAAGACACAGAAATCATTACAAGCATGAAGCACCGACAGCGAGAGACTGTTTAGTGCTGCATCACATCTCCGATGAGAAGAAGAGGTGGCTGATGCTGGTGGTTAGGCTACTGTATGATGATTGAAATCGCGAAATGGCCTCAAACGATTAGTAAATAAACTGCAGAATGTTATTGTGATGAGTGGGGCGGAGCCGAGAGCCGTGGGAGCAAGGTCGGTGGAGTAAATGATAATGAGCGACACCTGTGCCACTCGCTTTATAATTTACTCCATCGGCCTCACTCTGCTCCCACGGCTCTCGGCCCCGCCCCACTCGTCACAGTTATATTTTCAAATGCACACATGAATTGCATGTATTCTGACAGCGCTGCACGAGCTTGCGGCGCCAGGTTTTAAAGTCCAAAGCGCGAGGAAAATCTGCACTGAAACTGTGTTACTCATCAGTAACATTTTTGTGATTTTTTTTAAAGGCATGTGACAATGTGATACGTGCGACAAACATCTTCCCAAATTCGTAATGAGAATCATTTATAAATCTGCATGCTGTTGTCAACAAAAAGCAAACATCTTCCCAAATTCGTAATGAGAATCATTTATAAATCTGCATGTTGTTGTCAACAAAAAGCAGCACTGAGATCTTCCTGCGTGTATCTGTCAAAATAAAAGCAGAGAAAAAGTCCATTAACATTCATAAATGATAGTATTGTAATTTTACTGTTGTTCTGTAAAATAAAATTAAAAAGACAATTATTATGATAATAATAATTACCCTACAACAGCTCTATTAATACATTTATTATAACATTCACACAGTGTTCAAATTGGGATCTGTAATATATTCTAATGTTTTAAAAGAATTCTCTTCTGCTCAGCAAGACTGCCTTTATTTGTACAGTAAATAAATACATGCCTGATTCAAGTCTCAAAAATATTATTTTACTAACTTATTAATTTTATTAATAAGTTAAAAGTTTTAAAGTTAAAGTTTTAAAGTTAAATTGTGCTTTGTTGGTATAATGTCTGCTAGAATGTAAAAAACAATGTTCAGGGTTAAGTAAATATTTTTAAATTGTTGTTTTGTAATTTATTTTTTTATTTGAAAAGCAGGGCAAAACAGTAAAAAGCATATTTTGGCTATTTAATTTATGCAATGGTGAAAAAAATGGCAAAATAGGCCTACACGGGGGGAAAAATGCGAAATACCGTGTTTGGTGTTCGGTATTTAGTGTTTCATTTTCTTCGGCTTCGGCCAATATTTTTAATTTCGGTGCATCCCCAAATAAAATTTAATTCAGTGCAATTGTATAAATGTTTTATACATATGTGATTGCACTACTACAATTTCACAAAATATTTTAACTGCTTCTTACACTTATATTTTCACTAAATATGAAGGATGCACTAATGAAAAATGTCTTTCTTCCCTCAGAATGCAATCGTAGGTAAAATATTTTGCATAATATGGACATATAAAATAGACACAGATTCCAGTGGGAACATCCCATAAGAAACACATGGATTAATTCATTGTGATGTGAATTGAGAGGAGTCCTCTGCACAATGTGACTTTGCTGCAGCCTGAAATTGAACTGCTGGTTTCGTCTGGTCAGAGGAGAACTGGCCCCCCGACTGAGCCTGGTTTCTCCCAAGGTTTTTTCTCCATTCTGTCACCGATGGAGTTTTGGTTTCTTGCCGCTGTCGCCTCTGGCTTGCTTAGTTGGGGACACTTCATTTCCAGCGATTATCGTTGACTTGATTGCAAAGATACTATTTAAACTGAACTGAGCTGGATGATGACATCACTGAATTGAATGATGAAAAATTAGTGTTTACTATTGTCATTTTGCATCATTGACACACTATTTTCCTAATTAATGCTGTTCAGTTGCTTTGACACAATCTGTATTGTTAAAAGCGCTATATAAATAAAGGTGACTTGACTTGACTTGATGTGCTGCATTCATACCCATCAAATCTCCTGAACTCGACGAGGTCTTTGATACTATAGTGATGGCTTAAAGTCAAACAATAGGCCCACCATCTCTCACCACTGAAAACCAGAGTTTATGGGTTTAGGAAACCATTAGGAAGGGTTTAAAGGCATTAAATCCAGGGATTTCTAACCCTAAAGAAGCAGATCGCACACTGTACCTCCAAGATGATTTATAAGTACCTCCAAGATGGATTATAAACTTGTGAGGTTGAAAAAGAGACCACCACTTTAACCTTTAACTTTTGAAGCACATTATGAAACAGAAACATTCATTAAAGATGGGAAACCTCCAACTAAGATCCTAAAAACACATTTTACTCTACTGGAGCGGTCCTGTCAGAGCAGGTCATGTCAGGTTTTCTGAAAAATATCTAATTTGCAGTTTATAAAGTAGCTATCCTTAAATGAAAACAATCTGCAAAGTTGTTAATAAAAAAAAGTGCATGATAAATAAAGATATTGTCCCTCAAAAGAGAAAGTCGATTCTGAATCGCCTTAACGAGTCGTCATATTTTCAAATCTTTTGCCTGTTACCGGTATACGTCACTGGGTAACACATTTGCATAATCCCCGCCTGCCCGCAAAATACGAACAGAGTCTGACCTGCCCACAAACACTTCCGCTAGTTAGTGTGTTTACATCATGTTGAGAAGACGCTGTGTTCAAGGATACCACAGAAATACAATTCAAACCTTTTGTTGTGTGCAACCCTCTACATTGCGAGTAAATCACTTGCATATGCGACTAAATCTTACTCTGGGTGACTAAATAATATCTAACATTAGCCATTGGCTAACAAATTCTTAGATTTTACACGCCAGTATGTGTGTGAGAGGTGTTCAACACAGATTTTCACTCGATAAACACACTGACTGAGCGCTTGAGAGTTTCGCTTTGCATCAAGCGATCTGTATTTGGATGCGCTCAATAGATCATGTCATGTACTCAATGGATGCGCAGTATGTAGCACGCAGCGCACCTGTATTTGACGTAACGTTACCATAAACTAGTGTGAAGGTGCACGACTCGCCGTCGCTTTATTGATAGCGCTGTGTTTCTCACACATGCAAAGGGAGAGAGTGAGAGTCTTGCATACCATGCTGAATCGACGCGCTACATGTAAACCATATTTTTGTTGTATTTTCCTGTCAAAATAACAGAGTTCATTTAGAATTATTCAGCTTTAAAGAACAAGCAGAAGATATGCCGATTTCTCGGCAGTGGGCGGAGCTAATGCGCGAACAGCTCTAGTTGGCTGGCGCTCATCTATTACCCCCCCTGTTTTGATTTCAGCAAATCAGTTCAAGCGAACACTGACACTGTGATTAATATTCATGAACCCAGCAGATAATAGTAGTAGTAGTAGTATCTTTTAATAATAATTACTATTACCTATGACCAACAATATCTTAAACACCACCACCAGTCCTAAGTTCAGTTAAAATGACAAATATGCATTCATTCATGGTTACCAAGTTTTAGTTCTAGTTCGATCATTAAATAGTGCTTAATTATCATAATATAATGCTTGATTGGCTGAAGTTAAGAGTGCGCATTCAGTTATTTAAGAAGCTGTCCCATTTTACAAAGATAAGCAGATTAGGTGGAATTATGTGTGTGTGTGTGTGTGTGTGTGTGTACCTACTTAACCATATTTTGGGGACAAATTTGTACCCAAAAGTGAGCAAAACCTGACAAAATCGGATGTCCTCATTTGTAAAAGTGTTATAAAAATAAAGTTTTTTTTAACTTTTGAAATTGTAAAAAGGGTTAGGGGTAGGAGTGGGTTTAGGTTAAAAAGTGTATAACTATCTGTATATAAAAACAATCGAAGTCTATGTAATGTCCCAATTTAGATAGCTAAGTAAACGCACGCGTGTGTGTGTGTGTAAAATAGTATATCCGTCTGGCGAGTAAATAAAAATAATTTACTAGCCAATGGCGATTATATTGCCAAGGTGTGCGTAGAGGGTTGGTGTGCATGTCATTTTATCAAGGACTGCTTCTCTAATCTTGGCTTTTATCTTCGTTGGCTTCTAATCTTCTTTATTTGGACTAACAAGCTCTCCGAACCACAACCTGTAAGTACGATTGTACATATAACGTATCATTCTCAATTGTGTGCTGAAAATATCAAGTTTTTGTGCTAATATGTGATGTATACCTAGTGCAGTTTTAGGTTTCCATGTAAAGCACAATATGACTGTCTTACTGAAGAAGTTCTGATAATTCGCTGTGAACCCACTATTTCCTAAGAATGTGTCGATTAATGTAGACTGACGTTGTTCTATTTACTTCGTTTAATAATAAAGAATGTAGTGTAGCACACAGACTTTACAATCATTGTGAAATTGCTGTTTATTTTGCTGCGCCGGCAGTTATAGGGTTAATGCGGGAGAGACGAGTGAGTTAGTTAGGCTGCTGCTCCTGTGATACAGCTGTTCTGCGGTCTGATTAAAAGTTAAGACAGGGCGTCTTTTGTCTGTCGTTCTTCAAACATTACAGTAGACATATTTTGGTTTACAAACTGTATAGTTTCCTCAGTTAGTCACGTTAGCACTCGGCTAACGTACCCACCATTATTGTTTTAAGTGTTCACAGTTTAGAAGTTAAACATTAGCTGTGGGCACGATTCGCTTGCATAAGTGTTTTTTGTATTTTATATAATTATTATAAGAATGGATTGGAGCACTATATTATTGTTTTATGTAAAGGTGCTTTGTCAATGGTAGCACTCGCTAACTGGCTCAAGGGCTCCTCTCTGTGCCAATCACAACAGGCTTGGCCAGCTGACCAATCAGAGCAGAGTAGGCTTATGGAAGGGAGGGGTTTGCTCCGAACTTGCTTAGAACGAATTGTTTCGAAATCATTGGCAAATGACTCTAATATTAAATGTATTATTCTGAGAAAATTACAAAGTATTCTGACCTTAGATGCATTTAAACCTGTTGTAGGGGACTCAATATTAGGAGGACACTTTAAAATACCATATGACCTGCTCTTTAAAGGGGTCATATGTTGCTTTTTTTAAAGATCATTATTTTGTGTATTTGGTGTAACCAACCCTCTACATCGCGAGTAAATCACTTGCATATGTGACTAAATCTTCACTCTGGCGACTAAATTATGTCTAATATTAGCCAATTGAAAATAAATTCTCAGATTTTACTCGCCAGTGTGTGAGTTGGAGGCTAAGTATAAGTTTAGCTCAGATATATTTTCACTCGCCGAACACTCTGACTGAGCGCTTCAGAGTTTCACTCTCCGCCAAGCGATCTGTGCTGTTTTTCAGTTCATCTGAATGGATGTGCAACGCACCTGTATTTAACGTACCGTAAACTCGGTAGTGTGAAGGCGCACGACTCGCCGTCGCTTTGTTTCACACACACGCAGCGAGAGAGGGAGAGAGAGAAATGACGCGCTACATGTAAACGATATTCTTTGTTGTATTTTGCTGTCAAAATAACAGTTCCTTTGGAATTCTTCAGCTTTTAAGAAACTAATAGGCAGAACTACTGCGCAAACGGCTATCTCATTGGCTGATGTTCACCTATTATCGTCCCTGTTTTGATTTCAGCAAATTAGTTCGAGCGAACGCACACAACCTGATTAATATTAATGAATCCAGTAGCTCATTAATCCTTGGTGCGTTTTATATTGTTCTTATTAGTAGAATTCGTATCATTATTATCTAATCAGTATTTTTGTTAGTTTTTCCCCAATTAAATTTTTTTTTTTACAGAAACACTGAATGACTAAAAAAGCACCAGCACCAGTCCGAAGTTCAGTTAAAATGACTAATATGCATTCATAGATGGTTATCAAGTTTTAATTCTAATTACAAAAGTTATATCATTAAATAATATTGATTATCAAATTATAATGCTTGACTGACTGATGTTAAGAGTGTACTTTCAAATATTTATAAAACTGTGCCATTTCACAAACAAATATATACTGTATATGTGTGTATGTGTGTATATGTGTGCGCGTGTATATATGTGTGTGTGTGTGTGTGTGTGTGTGTGTGTGTATATGTGTGTGTGTGTGTGTGGAGTGTTCCCCCTAGGTTTACGGTTTTGGGGGGGGGGGGGAGATTGTGTTTTTTTTGTGTTTTTTTTTTCTGGACTTCTTTTTAATGGTTAAATTACATTTTATTAATCAAAAAGCATGTCTAATTAATTAAAATCATGAAACTTAAACAATTTAACATCAATTTATTAAAAGTTTAACAAATATTACGTTTAGGGCCCTATGAAATGCTTTATTTGTCCAACCTTATGTTTTATTGTAACCAAATTATGTTTTAGCATGTCTCATTTGAAAGCATAAAACAAGTTTCATTTATTCTTACAATAGCCTTATGAATTTTTTGCTCAGAAATTCTGTGTTGTGTATTTACATTTTGTTTAAAGGCATAAAACATTAATTTAATCTATCTTTTAAGTAATGAAAATTAAACATTTAATTTTTTGGAAAATAAAGGTCATTTAATATTACAATTAAAACATTGAAGAAATACTGAATGCTTATTCCTT
>NW_015505878.1:140704-150285 GCF_001515645.1 Sinocyclocheilus grahami
CGTGTTAGAACGAGCCGTTTTAGGGGGGCGTGGCAGCGTCTTAACTTTGATAAAGAATATCTCTTTGGTTTTGAGACTTTAGTCTTTGCAACTTCAGGGATCTTATCTATGCACAATCAGCTTGTAACACCCCAAAGAGAAAGGAAAACTTGAAATCGCATCATATGACCCCTTTAAGTTGTTTTCTGAATACAAAAAGGAGTATAAAACATGATCATAGATGAGAACATTAATAAAATAGTGAAAAGATAATGATAGACAAATGTATAATAGACAGATTAATTGGCTAATATTATATGAGGTTGTGTCCATGTCTGCTTGACCAATATAAAGAGATAGCTCATACAAAAATAAAAATTATTCTTTTTTTTTCTTTTTCTTTTTTTTTTTAAGTAAAACTTTATAATTAAACTCTCTCACACACACACACACACACACACACACACACACACACCAATATAAACTTTATATAAAAATTGCAAAAAATTAGATAATATATTTTTGTTTATATTTAAAAAATATTTTTAAATATAAAATTATACATTTGATAACAAATAAACGAAAATGTTTCATTTTTTCCAATTTGCAAATTTTCTTAAATATGAATTGATTAACTGAACAAATAATCAGCAGATTAATCAGCAACTAAAATAGTTGTTCTTGTTCATGCCCCCAGTCTATATTACTCCGCCTGTCCGTTTTCACTCCTTTTGACTTCTGTTTTCATTGGCAAAGCACAAAGTAAGCAAGCAGCTGGCCATATTGTGTCTAAAATGTCAGTTACTTGATATAACCATCTTGTTTATTGAACTATTGTACAAAAACAATATCACTGTGTATTCAGTGCAACAAGCCTTATGCTTGGGTGATAAATATCATGTATTTGCCAGCCTGTTCTATAGAAATCAACCACTGTAAAAACCCTCAAACACAAGATTAAAACACATGTAGCTGCATGGAATGAGTTACTATGAGAATCACAGATACAAAATGGGTACAGATACACATATACATATTTTACACACCTTTAACCCACTGGGGAAAATCAACCCATGGCAACAGTTTAAAAGCAGCCCAATTTTCGTGGAAAACAACAACAACCCTGTATCCAGCACCAGCTGCAGAAGTCAGAATTGACTAGTCACGGGTCGAGAGTAAGGAGAGATAACTGACAAGATGTTGGAGGATTTGCTCCTCAACACATCCCGAGCTCATTGAAAAATATATTTTATCGTAATATGTGCTCCCTTTACACAGTGTGCGCACGATCGCGAAATCGAAAGTGAAAGTAAACTGCGAGCGCTCATTCACATATTGATAGCGGTGCCCTGATGCGTGAAAATTATATACAGTATTAGAATGTTTGTGGGAGCGGACACAAAAATTACGGGAGTGGATGGGAGCATGCGGTAATGGTCAGAAATTCAGCAAGAGCAGGATCAACAAGCCCCGCGCTATCATGCAGCGTCAGTCAGTGAGCGCCGTAACAGATGAAGTCAAATCTTGCGGGATTCCATAAATAAACTACTCTGAACCCCACTATTCGGACAAATATACATAATGAAAATACGATACAAAATTGAATACCTTGGAAAATGGCATTTAAGACTTAATACTTTTTAAGGGCCTTAATTTTCTCTAAATTGATTTATCAACTTTTAATATTTTTAAAACCCCGTGGACACCCGGTTTCCATGGAGACAAACAGGAACCTACAGTACAGTACAATCATAACAAACATGTACAGAGGTGTTTCCCGGTGTTTACGCAACACAAACACTGTCACAAGGATTTACATACTGGAAACAAACATGAGATGTGTAAAACGACACTAAAGCATAAAGCAAAGGACTGTGATTTAATTCTGCACACAGAACGTACAAATGAAATTAAGATTAGTTGAGCTAAAAATACCAGATACATTGAAAAAAAAAAGATATAGGATTTACTCAGAAATTGCAAGTAAATTTCACAAATAATTACAAAGAAACGGCAAGTAGCATTGAAATAAACATGAAATTTTGAAGTAGAAAGACTACAATAATCTTTGTAGTACAGCAAAATGCAATGCAATGCAATAAAGTAAAATAAAACAAAATGCAATGCAGTAAAATGAAATGCAATGCAATAAAAAAAACAAAAGTAGAAAGCAAACAGAGCATGCAATAAAATAATAAAATAAAAGTCTAAAAAATAATTGTATTTACTCAGGAAAAAAAAAAGAAAATTTCACAAATAACTACAAAGAAACCATACAAAACATATGAAGAGTTCAGATGCAAAAGCCTCTAAGTACGTGTGACGTTTTTCTTTAAAATTAGCATTTCTTTCTGGCTACTATGTATAGGTTTCTATGTAAGTACTGGTACTTCTGAATGGGTTGAGGCTGGGATTTAACGCATTTGAAGTGAAAGTACTTGAAGAATATATACCATGTGTGGAGAGCATTCACTCAGTATCATTATCTCATTTTTGACCAAGATGGCTTTTAGAGGCTTTTGCATTGGAACTCTTCATATAATTAAGTAGAAAAACTGAAACAGTATCAAATATGCTCCAGTAATCATTGTCATATTTATATTGTTTTTGTTTGTTTTTTGCAGTGTAACTAAGCCACTATATAAAAATTTTTTTGACAAAGACTGTATAGCGATGCACAGACTGAACTTACTAATACTCAGTGGTTTGATGACTTCACGAACACTAAACAGGAGCAATGATAAACAAACACATTCCAACACTGATTCTTAGATCCAGACGCTGAACTCTCTTCTGATTCCCTAAGAATCACATTCCTCACCGGAACTCAGATGTGTGATAGAGAGACAAGTCTCAACAGGTTAAAAAGCATGAGGGGATTTCCACATATACACAGTCAGAAAACCCCTCCAACTCAACCTTCACTAACCACCACCATCCCTAAGACCACACATTATTGATCCCGTTGAGTTTGGGAGTCTATCCTGTGGCATTATGATAACAGTAGATCCAGTGGATGTGATGTTAATGGGGTTAGAGCTAATCAATAGAGCTTACCAAACATTTACAAAGCTTTGTTCATCAAGGGAACGCAAGATGTTCACTGTAAGAAACACAAGACTTGAGCTTTCCTGCAATGGAAGATGACGATTTTGATATTGATTGATTTCTGCTGTTTGACATTTTGTGTGACGAAGAGGACAGTGATAAAAGAACAGCCATTCTTGTCTCAGCAGGTAAATGTCCCTGTTAAAAAAAAATCCAGTTTCCAATTTTGTCAAATAAATCTATTTTAAAGGTTGACATTGTCAACATTATAAATACGTAAATTTATAGTTCATTTAGTAGGAACAACTTATATTATTAAAATTATTAAGCAGGAGCTTAAAATGTCAGGCTTTGTCAGGTCCAACTAACTGATCGCAGATGATGCTCCTGAATAACTTTTTTTTTTTTGTCAAAGTATTCTTATTTCAGTTTTGATGACAAACATTTATTACTAAGGTTTAACATATTTAACTCTTTAGTGTTTTTTTTATTACATTTCATTGTAACAGTTCCGTTTTGTTTCAAGTCACTATTAGAGTGAATAAGGTTTTCAATAAGTATTGTGTACTGAATTCTCGGTTTGGTCTACACAAGTTAAAGTAACTGAGTATAATTATAATTTTAATAATTGTAATTAAGTTAAACTAATACAACATACACTATTCTCGAAAGTTCCAAAGCTTAGCAAGCTTAGCTGTCTTTTTGAAAGTTTTTGAGTTTCCAACTTATTTCGACCGAAATTAAGAAATATATCGTGATATCAATTTTGGCCATATCGTCTAGGCCTAAAAGAAAGAATTATACAGATTACAAATGTCGATTTTAATTTTTAATAAGTTGCTCAGAGGTTGCAAAGGAATCTGAGGGTACGTTGTAGGGATGTAACGATTACCGGTTTGACGATAAATCATGATAAAATGTTGTAAATATGATGTTAACCATATTTTCTACTGATTGAGAGAGGAAATACCGCAGTATATTGACTTAGAATGCCCTATTTTACTGTCATGATGAGTGAATATTGTCAAAAAATACCACACTTAATAGTGACTAAACACGACCCCTTTTAATAGTTCGCGGGACAGCACTGGCAAAATCTTCCAACTGAACCATAGCTAAAAAAAAGTCGCTAGGTTTGTCAGTATGAATATTCCATGGGGAAAAAAAGGCGCTAAAAGGGTCTGAAAGTTGCTAAATCTAGTGCTAAAGTCGCGCTCGTGTGTGTGAGACACGGGAGCTGATGGCAGGGGGCGGTGGATATTTGTGGCGGTCAGTGTGGATATTGTGGATGAGTTTTTCTGTGTCATCACGTTCTATTAGTTCTACAGCTTCAGTTTCGGAACTTTCACGCTTAGTAACACGTATTCGGTATGAACCGGTATACCGCCCAGCACTACGCGCAACACTGTAAAAATGTGGAAAAAGAAATATGATGGAACAAATAAGCCCTAATATTAATTAGTCAGTATTACTGGCCTGATAATAATAATAGTCTTGCTATTGTCAAAGGCATCAGCCACAGGCGATATCGTCAATCGATACTATAATCTATCGGCACAACCCTAATATGGATGATAAAGCATTCTGAGTGGTTTTAAGCACATTGCCATGTAGTTGCTACAGTCTTTTGGGTGGATGCTAGGGCATTGCTAATTGGTTGCTATGGTGTTGTTATGCACTGCTATCTGCTCTTTGCTATGCAACTACCAGAATGTACTTTATATAAGTGCGACCTGATGCAGTGATGTGATTCATGACAACTCGCTTTTCTATAATTGGCCATTAGCAGGAAGCGTTTCATACAAAGCCCTCACAGTGAATGCTGACTAACAAGCGAAAGGGAAACCTCTGCAAACAGGCCAAAAACTGGAACGTTGAACACAAAGTAGGAAGCCACAGAAGCAAGGTCACACAAAGATAAACTCGTTTGAGAGAAGAAACAGGAAGTGCTTCTGGAGCAAAAGTCAAACCCACTCAAATTTCATTCGACTCCAGTAGCAGGTCATGAGAGGCCAAGAGAGGCTCATTTCAAAGGACATGCATGGTAAAATGGGGCATTTTATGCCTTCCCAAAGTGTTACTTTATTTACAAAATAAACTCACAGTAAACAGAGGCAGAAAAGTGAATGGGTGCAGCGTGCATCGCTGGTTCGTTCCCAGACTCATGCTCCCTCGGTTAGTTAACCTGCCTTTCAACTTGTTTGCCTGAAAGTTCCCAGTGTTCATTGAGGCGCACGCACGGCATGAAACAGGTTTCCTCTGTGATCCCAGCGTGAGACAGACTCAACGTACACATCTGAACGCATGGATCAACACCGCTGGCCCAGGGATTGATGGGAAGGGAACTCCACAAAGCATACTTTGAGGACACAACTTGCTCTGTAAGCATTAAACTAAACAAGTACAACACCCATCACAATGTCTAAATTCTAGTGTTTGCAAGCACAAACAATACTGTAAATTAGTGATGTGATCAGCACGCTAAGTATTAAATACTAAGTACACACTTCAGTGTGTGTCCGGAATGATTCCTCAAATGAGAAAAGCCTACTAAAAGGTTCTTTTGACTAACCATCACGAAATCACCCACAATGCTCTGATAATATTTTAATTCATCAAAATAAATTCAAATGACATTCTGAAGGCTTCTTACTAAATTTGGAGATAGTCATTTTATATTCTTATTTTTAAAGAAATTAAAATTGCGATCACTAAAGTAAATTTGGGAATAAATGTCTGTATTTTAATTACGGCGTGAAATGTTGTTTACAAATCTGAAGATGGAAAATATGAAGCAAAAACTGTAGCTTTCAGGATATTTTGGCAGAAATGATGATTACCGTGGTCAATCTGCTAAAAGACTTTGGAAATCCGTGCCGAGGCGTGTGCTTACAGTGGGCCAGCAGATGTAGGTTAGTCGAGTAATCCCTGAGGTTCAGATGTTAGTAGGTTAAACTGCATTGACTGTCTGTGTGTGTGTGTGTGTGTGTTAGCCGAATCAAGAATTAATGTGACAGGGAAAGTCCATAATGTCCTGCACACCCACTGAAAATACAACATCACGTGAAAATGAATGCAATTATGATAAAAGGTCAATGTTGGTGCTTCATCAAGTTCTGTTACAAGTCCATACATCAATATGCTGCGTTGCATTAGTTAAAAGCAGGCTGAGGGAAAAGCAATGTGACCCTTACACAACTGTCCTGTGGTCACACCATAGTAAAATACCATGGTAGTAGTGTAAGGTATTTTAAAAAACCACCGTATTACTAAGGTGCCACAATTACAACAAGGTATATTTTTGGACACAAGCCACTGCATTCTTGGAAGTACCTTAGAGTGCCATTTAAATAAATACCATCACACATGGTGCTCCCGCAGTACTTTTGCAGGATCAAGCAAAACATGGTATTACCACAGTATTTTAGTCAAACGTAAAAGTGCAGACGCAGTATGGTAAAGCACTATAATAAATCTTTGATGTTCAGATGTGAGGAGTGGCAGCAGCGGCGGCTCATGAGATTTAATGGAGTAACCATAGAAACAGCTACACTTTATCAGCGTGTCTAGCGATCGTGCGGTTAATAGTAACTCTCATTCGCTGCCGGTTTATTGCGTGAGCCAATAAAATAACCCGGATTCTTACCTTAACTGTTGAATTAAAACTCGTTGTGACTGGATAGCTCCGTGACTGTGTTGTTAAATGATATCACGCGAAAATAAAGCGCAATGCAGCGGCTTTAGTCGCCATGAGTCGGTGGTTAATCGCGGAAAGCGCTGCAATCCACCGTCTTCCCGGACGCCATGACTGAACGAAGTGGATCCCAAACTGATTTCATACAATAAAACACCGCCTCCAACCTCCAACACCCGCACTACAGCCTCATGAATGCCGTGATGAGAACAGCGACACCTGGCGGTGGATTTAAACTTCAGCTGCTCAACAAGTCCCGAAGCATTCCTACTGGAATCTCTTCCACACCAAAGTTCAAAAATGTACCATGTTTTGGGGCATCATGTAGCATGGTAGTACCATGGTGTTCTTGGAAGAGCTTGATACCACATTATTACCATCTGACACCATTATTGTACTGCAGTACGTTTTGTACGGCATGGTAAATGAATCAAATGATACCACTGGATACTATACCTATAAAGGATCGATTTACCGCGATAAAACCAGTACATTTTTACATCCCAATGACTGTAGGACATCACATTCAAATAAAACATCTTTCAGTGTATTTATCCAATCTTCTAAAGAACTGTGATGAGCAACAGCGCCACCAAGCTGGGGATTCTGCCATTCACATCACTTGAAAAAAATTCTCAAGCATTATTAAAGGCAGAGTAAGTGATTTCTGGTAGCCAAACAAACACGCCCCTACCCCAAAAGGGTCTTGCCCCTATTTTGATAGCTCCGCCCCACGTATACGTACGCAACCCAGGCAACGATTAGTTCTGTGAAACAAAGCAAAACCAATGTTACACCGTGTCTACATCGGACGTGAGCGGAGCGGCGCGGCGCAACAAATCCCCGACAGAAAACTGCTGCCGGGTTCTATTGATGACGTGCTGACACAAATTTCAAATTTTCAACGATCGTTTGCTCGCGTCCAGTGTAGGCAGACTTTAGCTGTTGTAGACACGGTGTTACTCACCTATTGAGAAGAAACAAAGCAACCTCGGCGTCCGATCGCAGGCCTCCGCTCCTTAAGTTCTGATCCGATATTTACACGGGTCCTACTTCTTGCCTTATCGTTTCACAGACGTTTTCCTCTTTTGTTTTTTATCCGCCATCTCTATCTTTCTGTCGCTCGGCTCGGCTAATGTCCGTCCCATGCACTGAAAGCTCTCTCCTCCACATCACGAGTAGACACGGCCCTTATTGCTGATTGGCTACAAGTTTGTTTTGCTATTCGGCCCGAATCAGTTTTCTAAAGTGTTTTTGAAAAATCACATACCCTGCCTTTAATATCGGAATACATGGGCATTTCTTTAGTCATTTTTAAGTAAAGGAATTGGGATCTATGCACTTGTAATCAGAAAGGGATCCAACATAAACTATATAGTTCCCTGTAAATATATATTTTCAGCGTGCATATTGCGAATTGTCCTACTTAACCATTGTTGGATGTAATGCATTACTAAGTAGCCTAATTAATTGCAGTAATTTAATTTCTTTTCCCTTGAAAAGGTAAAGTAAGGGATCGTGATTTTTCTGTAATTACTGTTACTTCTGATGTAGATAATTGCATCAAATACTGTAGACTATAAAACAGTCTATTATAACACAGACTATAAAACACTTCTATATAAAACAATAGTGGGTTTAACTTAAAAAATTAGCATCTCGTGTAAAAAATGAAACAGGAAAAAACAGTCTCAGTGTCAGTCTCGCTTTCAGGTAGAATTACAAGTTGATAAAGTAAAGTAAGGGATCGTGATTTTTCTGTAATTACTGTTACTTCTGATGTAGATAATTGCATCAAATACTGTAGACTATAAAACAGTCTATTATAACACAGACTATAAAACACTTCTATATAAAACAATAGTGGGTTTAACTTAAAAAATTAGCATCTCGTGTAAAAAATTAAACAGGAAAAAACAGTCTCAGTGTCAGTCTCGCTTTCAGGTAGAATTACAAGTTGATTTTCTGCAGCTGTCCAATGTGGAGCTAGCTTATAATGTAATCTTTTTATTACTAAGTGAATGCAAAAATAAATAAAGAAATACAAATAAAGAAAAAATAATTAGTGATAGTTTGGTTTGCATAGATTAAAGCTTGATCTAGCTCAGGACTGATTTGATTACAATAACACCATAAGGTGTTTTAAGAGATAATGCTGTGAATAAAATAATTTATCGAAAATAAAATGTCTTAGCACTTTATTTTGTTATGACTTACAAAAGGAGATGTTAGACAGAATGATGCATCATTCTGTCAGTTATTTCTTCATACAGTTAATTAAATGTACGCCAAACATATATTTATTTGTATTGTAAAAAATAATTGTAATTGTACAATAGTAATATAATTGTTTGACATTTGCCATTCACTTCAAAGCTGAAGTGGTTACCTTGTGATTACCTACAATTGTTAAGTTCTAAACAACACTACAATTCATTGATCATGCTGTACTTCAGTCCATCACAGCCGCATTTTCATTCCGTCATAAATCAAAACTTAAATTTGGCACCAATTTGAGTAAGATTACGGAGCCCCTGCAGATTAAGGTTAATTTAGAATCGTGTGCAAGTTCCTATTGAATAAAACACATTTAAACACTGTGATCAAGTAAAAATTGAATTTATGTCTCATTGATATCGATTCTCAAGGTTTCTGAAGGTGAATTTTTAAAGGTGAATTTAAGACTTTTCAAGACCAAGACAATTTTAGGGAATAAACTGAATGGAACACAAATCTTTAAATGTAAATGCCTTGTGTTAGCAAAGCTTCAAAGTTTGAAAATACAACTTCCAACAGATCTCCATTCTACTTTTTAATTCATTTGACTATATATATATATATATATATATATATATATACA
>NW_015505878.1:150303-154606 GCF_001515645.1 Sinocyclocheilus grahami
TATTCTAATTTGTTGAGATAGTGAATTGGTGGGTTTTTGTTAAATGTGAGCCAAAATCATCACAATTAAAAGAACCAAAGACTTAAACTACTTCAGTCTGTGTGCATTGAATTTATTTAATACACGAGTTTCACAATTTGAGTTGAATTACTGACATAAATGAACTTTTCCACGACATTCTAACTTGAGATGCACCTGTATATATTGAAATAACTTTAACTGTACCTTCTAAACATGCTGCAAAAAGTGATGCTCTTCCTCTGTATTTTTGTCGTTTTCCAAGGCAAACGGCCAAAGATTCTTAAATCAAGATATATTTACTAGAGAAGCAAAATGACGTATGAAGCCTTTATGAAAAAAATATCAAAATAAATAGAATTTACGATTGAAACAAGAACAAATATCTGTCAGTGGCCTCAAGACATCGTTTAGATTATGTATCGTAAGATTCGTCAGAACTCAACTTAATTCAAATGGAAAAAAAGTTTTCATACCCCATTGACGTGTTTGTTCGGTTTAAGCATAAACTCGATTTTGTTCCATTTCTCAGAGAACAAGACTTCATATCCTCAGTTTGCATCTCAAGTCAATGTATCTTGATTTTAAGGTTTAGATATTTATAATGCAATACAAAACAAAAATACTGTGAAAGATCTATGTGTTTGTGTGTGTGCCATGATTTAATTGCCATGATTTGAATTTAAGACATTCTGCTCAGATTTAACACCTAAAACAAAAGCCTTAACGGGGTCATATGATGCGATTTAAATTGTTCCTTTCTCTTTGGAGTGTTACAAGCTCTTGGTGCATAAAGAAGATCTGTAAAGTTGCAAAGACTAAAGTCTCAAATCCAAAGAGATATTCTTTATAAAAGTTATGAGTCAGCCACACCTACCTAAAACGGCTCGTTCTAACACGCTCCCACATGTCTACATCACTATGTGGGAAGATTTGCATAATGCCGGCCAAATGTTCATGTAAAGAAAGAAGGCATACCTTTTATTCTCGCTGTAGTATTGTTGTTGCCGCCGCCATGTCGTGAAGGCACTGTGTGTTTCGTTGTGAAAGCGAAACTACTTTGTTTGGCCTTCCAAAAGAGGACGATATCTGCTTCATGTCATGTCTGGAGCTGATCCGTGCTGGTCGCTGAGGAAATACTACAACTTTGCGCTGTGGATTGCCGGATCGGCTTTCACTGTGGACGAAGCGGAGCCCAGCCTGGGGTTGTCACATGCGGTTGCCGCAAGCCCGCCGGACGCTCCTTTGTCGAATCCGCCGCCTCTGCTCACTCTAGGCCGCCGTGTTTCGTTGTGAAAGCAAAACTACTTTGTTTGGCCTTCCAAAAATGGACTCAAAGACTGTAAGTACGTCTTTTATATTTAAAGTTTTTATATGTAATATAAAGCATGTTTTTTGGGCAGTGTAGAGTAGGGCTTGTCGTTTGTCATTTCTCCGATCACAAATGCAGACATGGTTTTATGTTTACGCGGCACGATGCAACACGTAAAAAGACAGTATAAGTCATTATAATCCTTAATTATGTCCCCACTGGATGGAACTAATGCCTCGTTTATAATGGGTTTTCATGTTTTTGCATCGTCGCTCCGGCTTGACAGGGCATCATCACAGTATGGTAAGGGGAGTAACATTTCTGTCACACGCTTGAGGTACTGGATTGTTGGCCAATCACAGCACACCTTACTTTTTTTAGAACGATGAGCTTTGTAAAAATCGACACGTTTCAAAAAGGCGGGGCATAGAGGAGAAACAATAATGTACAGTATGTGGAAAATAATGTTTTTTGAACCTTAAACCGCATAAACATTTCATTACACCAAATACACAAAATAATGTTTTTTTTAGCAGCATCATATGACCCCTTTAAACTAAAGCCTTAATTTGATAAAACTTGGAAGACCTGCGGAAACCATGTTTATATACTTAAAGTTTTTAAAGTACATTTCAGAGATTTCAAATCTTTTCCTACAAACTCCCAATCACTTTCTCTAGTTACTGCTGTAAATCCGTAATAAAATACCATGTGAAAAGCTTTCATGTTAGTTTCCGCCTTAAGCACTGTATCCTCTTGTAAACGAGTTAAAAAGCATTATAGTGAGAAAACCTACAGTAAACCTTAGAAGGAAAAAAAAAGTTTACTGTAGTTAATAGGATCAAAGTAATGTAACATTTACATTTTAATTGTATTTAAGCTAACTGGATTCCATTTTCACGTATTGAAAGCATTAGATAGCAATGAAACTGACACAAAGTTCAGCATGTCTTGTATCTTTAATACTGAAAGTGTTGTAAAATGATTAACCAGGATAGATTGCATATACAAATGTTCCATGGACATGTGACAACCCATAAGCCATCTGGCTTCAGATTTGTGCATTTCCTTCATAATATCAGAAGCCCTGAACCCAGAGTCACGGTTTTCCTATGTTGTTTCATTTCATTAAATGGATTAAATGAGCCAATGACAGACAATATTAGCCGTGACACACATATCAGCGAAGGTGGAGCAAACCGTTGCCCGTTTCTCCCAAACATCATCGCCGGCGATCTGGACCAGCGTTGAAGAGAAAACAAAAACCTAAAAGAAAACCAAACAAGACGTCAACACCATGACCGCTGCATCATCGCTCTATTGCATTCGAGCTCATCCAAATCAGAGTCCGTTCAGTCCAATCCATCGGTGAAAAGAGTCGGACCGACCCCTAAATCAGCATCAGCAAGGATCGACAGACACACAAGTTGACAAAACAACTATAACTGATCTCATAAGACAGAAAAGCACAATTTCTACACCAGAAATTCTTAACGATCTATGATGGATGACTGTTAGTTTCATTTCATACCCCTAAACCCCACCACGTCCGCTCAAGATGAGGGTTTTTGAAGCCATTGGCCCTTTTTGAGGTGAGACACACAAACACGCATGTAGTCGCTGGACGCTCGGCCCTGCTGTTGTTGAAGACTTTGAGAGATCAGGTCCAGACGGCTCAGCGGCCCAACACAAACTCAAGTCACATGGCAGTTCTTTACTCAAAATAAGGAAAGGGCCAAAAATCTAGATGTGGAATTCCAGGTGCAAAGTTTATTAATCCTCAATAGATGGGCTGTTTTATAGGGTTACGGCTTCTCTCGTTTACTCAAGCCTTGTTCAGGAGGTCCTGGATGGCCTTCTGCTGAGTCTCGTTGAGCACTGAAACACACTGCGTCCAGAGTCCTCCAGAAACCTGAAAACATGGGAGCACACAGTCAAACATTTGACATGGAAATACCATGCAAATTCTACTTGGGTCAACCCAGAAGCAAAAAAGGGCTACTTTTCAAACAGATGAACCATCATTAGATATACTGAAAATAGATTTCTGTTAATATAATACATTTTCTAAATTTACACATTTGAATATTTTAAGATATTCAATATACATTTGACTATCTAATGTCATAATACTTATGAAATCTTTAAAGAACAAGGATAAACAATTTGATATTTATAGGCATCAATATACATATCTACATGGGGGGAAAAAATGCAATGCTGAGATTTTTAAATGCTAAGGCTATACAACATGCATAAATTATCCCTTTGATATTCATTTTATAATGATAAACACTTTTTTTTTTTTTTAAGTGTAACTATTTAATTTAAAATAATGCATGCAACATACAGTAGTCAACATTTGAAGTGGATCAAAAAAAGTTAATCAAAAGTTGTCCTAAGACAAGAACGGGTATTGTTTTGGTTTTACAGCAGCCATATCACCCTGCAGCCCAAGACTGGTTGCCCACTGAAGCTAAGCAGGGTTGAGCCTGGACGGGAGACCTCCTGGGAAAACTAGGTTGCTGCTGGAAGAGGTGTTAGTGAGGCCAGCAGGGGGTGCTCACCCTGTGATCTGTGTGGGTCCTAACGCCCCAGTGTAGTGATGGGGACACTATACTGACAAAAAGCACCGTCTTTCGGATGAGACGTTAAACCGAGGTCCTGACTCTCTGCGGTCATTAAAAATCCCAGGATGTCCTTTGAAAAAGAGTAGGGGTGTAACCCCGGTGACCTGGCCAAATTCTCCCATTGGCCTTTGACCATCATGACCTCCTAACCATCCCCATATCTGCTGATTGGCTTCATCACTCTGTCTCCTCTCCACCAATAAGCTGGTGTGTGGTGGGCGTTCTGGCACAATATGGCTGCCGTCGCATCATCCAGGTGGATGCTGCACACTGGTGGTGGATGAGGAGATCCCCCCTTCTATGTAAAACACTTTGAGTGCCCAGAAAAGCGCTATATAAATGT
>NW_015505878.1:155521-165613 GCF_001515645.1 Sinocyclocheilus grahami
GGGAGACCTCCTGGGAAAACTAGGTTGCTGCTGGAAGAGGTGTTAGTGAGGCCAGCAGGGGGTGCTCACCCTGTGATCTGTGTGGGTCCTAACGCCCCAGTGTAGTGATGGGGACACTATACTGACAAAAAGCACCGTCTTTCGGATGAGACGTTAAACCGAGGTCCTGACTCTCTGCGGTCATTAAAAATCCCAGGATGTCCTTTGAAAAAGAGTAGGGGTGTAACCCCGGTGACCTGGCCAAATTCTCCCATTGGCCTTTGACCATCATGACCTCCTAACCATCCCCATATCTGCTGATTGGCTTCATCACTCTGTCTCCTCTCCACCAATAAGCTGGTGTGTGGTGGGCTTTCTGGCGCACTATGGCTGCCGTCGCATCATCCAGGTGGATGCTGCACACTGGTGGTGGATGAGGAGATCCCCCCTTCTATGTAAAACACTTTGAGTGCCCAGAAAAGCGCTATATAAATGTAAGGAATTATTATTTTAGGACAACTTTGATGAAAGGTTTTGATCCACTTCAAATGTTGACTACTGTAGTAAAAAATAGTTTGAAATCATTAAAGCCATTTTTAACAACAATCTATTAGGAATGTAACAGTATGAACATTTCTTATTACGGTTATAGTGACCAAAATGATCACGGTTATCAGTATTATCATGGTATTGTTAAAATGTGCTGGAAATGTACTGACACACAAATCATTTCACCAAGTTTTACATTTAAAATCAACAAACAAAAAAAATTAGTTTTTGTTTGCATAACTAAAACAATAACGTTGCCAATGATGTCCGGATTTTAAATGACAACACGACTGACAACAGTTTATCTAATAGCATGTTCAAATATCTAATGTAAATGTTCAAATAAAGCTTTGAAAAAGTTTCATAAATGGTAAACCTCACATTTCAGCTTTTAAATAAAGAAAAGGGTCAAGTCAAAATGATAATTGATTAATAAATGATTATATGTATTTATCTGCTCCATAAATAATACTAGATACCTTATTGTTTAAATGTGTAGAATCCACATAAGCTTGTTTTTCATCAACCGGTCAATGACCAAAATGATCACGGTTATCAGTATTATCATGGTATTGTTAAAATGTGCTGGAAATGTACTGACACACAAATCATTTCACCAAGTTTTACATTTAAAATCAACAAACAAAAAAAATTAGTTTTTGTTTGCATAACTAAAACAATAACGTTGCCAATGATGTCCGGATTTTAAATGACAACACGACTGACAACAGTTTATCTAATAGCATGTTCAAATATCTAATGTAAATGTTCAAATAAAGCTTTGAAAAAGTTTCATAAATGGTAAACCTCACATTTCAGCTTTTAAATAAAGAAAAGGGTCAAGTCAAAATGATAATTGATTAATAAATGATCTTTCACTTTTTAAGACTAAAACAAAAGATGGATTCATTGTTATTCTTAATTAAAAAGCATAACAACAATAAAACAGTAAGATACAATGACAAACTAGCTTATAAAACGTTTAGTATTAACAAAAACGAACAAGACGAGGCATGGCAAATACACCACATGCTGTATTACAGTATATACCGACTAATAAATTACAGAACGTTTAGCAAACACTGAGGAATCAAATAAATAAAAAAAGAGAGCCTCCATAGCATAATGTGAAGTAAACAGCAAAGATAACAAGCTTTTCAAAATGAAAACAAAACGAAAAGTAAAACGAAACTTGGTGACAGTGCTTGCATGTTTTTGTCCCACAAGAATACCAACATGTTCACCTTTGGTTTAAGTGCATTTTTGCTGCACGCAGCTTCGCGCTCCTGACGCGGCGAGTATAAACCAGGCTCTACACTCAAAGCGCTGCGCAGCTCAAACGAGTTGCGCGGTTTCGTTATGCTTTCAGTTTTTTTTGCCGTTTGATGTTTCTCATATGCAACAGAAATGCAGTGCTTATGAGTTCAACAATGCGGTGGTCGCACCAGTGCGACCACACACAAAATTTAGTCGCACCGGCAGAAAAAAAATTCTCAAAATGCGCCCATTTGGTCGCACACTGGAGCCCTGTGCAGTACAGTATTTATCCTCAGTTGTTCAAATCGCGGTAATCAAATACGGTTATAGTGATAATTAAAATATGAAACGGTAATACTAACCGTGGGGTATTTTATCACGATTTATCGTCAAACCGGTAATCGTTACATCCCTACAATCTATAAGTGCCAACATAAGATAAACACTAATATTCCACAAGAAATATTAATAAAAACAAAACTATATAGCTTTGTAGAAAGCATTATTTTTTGAGCACACAAAAAAAAAATATATATTTTGCAATTCTGCAATCTTTCTACTGGTGTTAGTTTGCCTGTATATAATAAAGCAGTTTGTTCATATTAAATAACATGAAACCTACTTGTACTTGACGAATAACGTTGGCCAATCGTTTGCTGCAGCCATCTTCGCCTTTAATCGATTCATTCGCAACACTGTCAGCGATAATAATGAAAATCTTGGGAAGGTTCGTATTGTCAGGTCCAAGAACAATGGGATTGTTACTGCGAAAAGAAATGGACATTAAAGTCAAATCACAAACCTGCATTCAAAACTCCCAGCGTTCATATCAGCTAACAGACATTCACCTTTCAATGAGGTCACAGAGATAGCTGAACGTGTGGACAGCTTCCTCTTTATCCTCATTGAGTGGCAGCCAGGACAGCCAATGAGGGAGGATCTCATTGACGTTGACGCACTCTGGGCGGTACTTCATGACTTTGGCCACAGCAGAGATGCAGTTCTCAGTGGCATTGACATTTTCTTTAGCTCTGGAGTCTGGAGACTGGATCACTCCAACAAGCAGAGGGACAGCCTCTGGAAAAACAAATCACAACATGCATACAGTATAATGTAAATAATGTAATATATCTAATGTAATATAAAATGTTAACAATAGTTACTGTATAATGCAGAATTTCATGGATTTGGGATGAATAAATCAAGTTAAAAAAGACTGCTACTGAAATATGAAGTCTACATGTTCTGCATTAGGAATTTTACATTTAATTTGATTATATTTAAAGATTAAATAAGCCGTTCGTGTTCCATGCCTTTTATTACCATAATTTTTGATCATTTGTATTAAATCATAAATCCAGAAGAAGAAAAGCTTAAAAATAAATAGAATATAAATTTATATTAACTTTATAAATAAACTTTCTTGGGGTCGAGAACGGCGGTCCCGGCGAAGGAGCGGTGAAAGCCGATCCGGTGATCCACAGCACTAAGTTGAAGTATTTCCTCAGCGACCAGCACGGATCAGCTCTAGGCATGACGAAGCGGATATCGTCCTCTTTTGGAAGACCAAACAAAGTAGTTTCGCTTTCACAACGAAACCCACAGCGTCTTCGCGACATGGCGGCAGCGGCAACAATACTACAGCGAGAATAAAAGTCACGCCTTCTTTCTTTGCGTGAACATTTGGGCGGCGTTATGCAAATCTTCCCACATAGTGAGGTAGATATGTGGGGGTGTGTTCAAACGAGCCGTTTTAGGTAGGGTGTGGCTGACTTAACTTTTATGAAGAATATCTCTTTGGATTTGAGACTTTAGTCTTTGCAACTTTACAGATCTTCTTTATGCACCAAGAGCTTGTAACACTCCAAAGAGAAAGGAAAAAATGAAAATCGCATCATATGACCCCTTTAACTCATTAACGCTAGACAAGTAACATGATTAAAACATCAGTAACCAAAAATAACTATGTAAACACCAAAACGCAATATTATTCTGATTTTATTACATTTCGAATAAGTGGCGAATAGTGGACATCTAATGTATATAATGCATCTATTGACAGTATAAGATTGTGCTGCTTGAGGTGAGGCTCACGCAGCCTCTCCAGGAGAAATCAAAACGTGCAACACTAAGAAACTCAGCATCCTGAGGTAAAAATTCAAAATGGTTTTTATATTTAAAATACAGTTAGTTAGGGCAACACCAAGAAACTCAGCATCCTGAGGTAAAAATTCAAAATGGTTTTTATATTTAAAATACAGTTAGTTAGGCAACATCACCCAATGTTTTCACCATTATGACCGTTTAATAGTTCTTTAAACAGTTCAATAAGCAAATACAATAATATTAGGTCACTAACATTTTAGGCAGAAACAGCGCATCTCACAACAAACAGCCGATTTTATTGCTGATTGATTCCGTGTTTTGAACGAATCGGTTGAGTCAAAGTTTCATTAGCCCATGCATAAACATCTGATGAATCTGCTGTTTGAACGAATCGTTTGAATGAACGACTCAATGACTCACTCATTAAACACTCACTACTGGCACCTACTGGTGTTTTAATTTAGTTGAAAAGTATCATTTCCACCATAATTTCTTGTTTGTATATTAAAAAAATATTTAAAATAATCTCATAATTATTTAATGCAGTTGTATTTTTCAGTGTCAGTTGAATTTATAGATCAAATGTAAGAATTTGAAATGAAAGTATTAATGAGATTAGTGGGAATAGAATAAATCATTTGCACTACCATCAAGTTTTTGTAATAACTTCCGATTGCCGTGAGTCAGAGCAGCGATCATGGAAGAGAGCACAGGCAGACAGCACTAGAAACTGCTAATGCTTATCAGTAAATCAGTAGAAAATGAATAGAAATGACGATTCTGTCTGAGCTAGGTGATTCTGTCACACGCACTAGTGTAAATGTAGCTAACAGATGTGTAAACTGAAGACTATTTGAGCTTTATTAAAACTATTTGCACTGATTTTGTGTTTGTTACATTTTGTTCCTTTGTGCAGTCCTCTGAGTCTGTATAAACATCAACAAGCTGAAAAATAAAACCAAGTTTTTTTTTAGATAATGTAATCTTGTTCAAATAGATTTCATAAAATTGGTATTGAAAAAAGTATAGTTCAAGAACCGGTATCGAAGTCAAGGTATCGGTATCGAAAATTTTTGAACGATACCCAGCCCTACTTGCATGTGCTCAAGTTGTGCTGGCAATACGATCACGTCAGCAGTGCTCGCTTGTAAGGTGTGTTCGCTTGAAGCGGTGCTGTGCAGACCAGTCGGTGTTTGACATCAAAGTACAGCGAGAGCGATTCATTTGCTCTCTAGCTCTTGCGGTTATTTGATGTCATACACCGATCGGTCTGTGCAGCGCCGCTTCAAGTCGGACAAACCTATTCTTGAAGCAAACTTTTGCCTGAATGGTGATTAGATTCACTGCATTTAATGAGGATGCATGTGCAAGAATGAGGTGTCCGGTGTGTGATAGCGTCAGTCACTAGCACTTGCAGCAACAGCAACATCCTCCCCGGATTCTAATGCCCGTCCGGTAAGGCGTTTTATTTACTTAGGGGGCATTGTAGGCCTACTTGTAATAAAACGAAAAGTAACATCCACAGATAACATTAAAAGGGGTCATATGATGCGATTTCAATTTTTCCTTTCTCTTTGGAGTGTTACAAGCTCTTGGTGCATAAAGAAGGTCTGTAAAGTTGCAAAGACTAAAGTCTCAAATCCAAAGAGATTCTCTTTATAAAAGTTTAGAGTCAGCCACACCTACCTAAAACAGCTCGTTCTAACACGTCCCCACATATCTACCTCACTATGTGGGAAGATTTGCATAACGCCTCCCAAATGTTCACGCAGATAGTGTTTCTGAATAAAGCAGTAATTAATGTCATACATTTGTAAAAGGTCAGAAGCTATAATTTACATGAATAAAAACAACAAACATGACACTTGTAAATATATATATATATATATATATATATATATATACACACATATACACACACACACACACACATTGTCACCTACATATACAGTGGGTACGGAAAGTATTCAGACCCCCTTAAATGTTTCACTATTTGTTATATTGCAGCCATTTGCTAAAATCATTTAAGTAAATTTTTCTCCTCAATGTACACACATCACCCCGTATTGACACAAAAACACAGAATTGTTGACATTTTTGCAGATTTATTAAAAAAAGTAAAACTGCAATATCACATGGTCCTAAGTATTCAGATCCTTTGCTGTGACACTCATATATTTAACTCAGGTGCTGTCCATTTCTTCTGATCATCCTTGAGATGGTTCTACACCTTCATTTGAGTCCAGCTGTGTTTGCTTATACTGATTGGACTTGATTAGGAAAGAAATGGATAAAATGTTAAAATTACTTCATCAATCAGCAGTAATTGATTTTCAGCAGTGATTGATTTTATCAGTTATTTTCAAAGCTTTCAATGTAATTATAAAAATAACTTTAATAATGTTTTCTTCTAACAAGTAAGTTTTTGCTCAAAACTAACAATTTAAAATAATTTGTTTATAACCTCTGCACAGGAGAAAGTTGGTGTTTTTCCAAACAAAAGGAATTATATATCGATATAGGCATCAGCTATCGGCTAAAACAAGTTGTAAAATATCGGCAAAAATCCAATCTCGTGCATCCCCAACTAAAAATGTAACCATTAAACTGGAATCCAGGTGAAAAAAAACTTAAAAAATGTGAAATAAAACTGATTTAACAAGGCCCTAAAAACTTTTAATAAACTGTTAAACTGTAGTCAAGTTCCATGTTTTGAATGAATTAAGACATGCTTTTTGGAATACTAAAATTTAAATTTAACCATTAAAACAGAATCTAGAAAAACAAAGAAAAAAAAAAAAACTAAACCGATTTCTTGGGGCCCTATTTTATTTTATTTTTTTAAACTTAAAATCAAAACTTATAAGATTTAGCAAGAGCTCCAGTTATTAAGACATGGTTTTTGATTACTAAAAATGTAATTAAACTGGAACCCAAGAGGGGGTTTTATTTTCAGAATAATAAAAGTAAAACCATAAAACTGGTTTCACAGGGCCTCAAAAATGTAATTTGTTAAACTTAATAAATTGTTAAACTAAACAAGTTGCATGATTTGAATGAATTAGACATGCTTTTTGCCTACTTAAATCAATAAACTGGAATTTGGGAACAAATTATACTGATTTCATAGTGTCCTACTGGGACTAATCGTGCCCAACAAAGGTTGCAAGTGACAAAGGATGTCCAACCTGTGAAAGCAGGCCTGTAGTTTTCTCCTCCAAACTGAGCCATGACGCCAATGCCATACGCGGCCGCCTGTCGCACCTCCGGTCTGGTGTCACACAGCGACTGCATCGTGGGCCGCAGGAAGTACTCTGCGTATTTGAAGGAAGATGGGCTGCAGTGTTCGATTACGTCATCGAATATGCACAAACCCCACTGTCTGTCCGCCCAGGGTCTGTGAGGACACTAAAGGAACAATACGTGGATAAAGAGTCTATAGCCAGTTAAAAACAGAGCTTAACTGCAGATCTAAGTACTTACGATCAGATTGACGATTAGCTGCAGCAGCTGCTCGAACCACGGAAGAACTTTCTCTCTGTAACTGCTAAAGATCGAGTGCAGGATGTCCGACACCTTGGTCAGGATGTAGACGTCGTTGTCATCCTAAACAGAGAGATCACAAGGAGCTTCACAATTAGTGATCTAAACCAAAGAATCACTTAGAAGAAACATGCGAGATGAGCTGCTCACCTCTTCTTGTAACGTCTCCTCAACCTGCTCATCATAGTCTTCATCTTGTCGTTTGGCTGCAGAGAACAAAAACCATTAGTTAAAAAAAACCCTCCACAAACCTGTATGACTTTTCAGATGAAAACTGGTGACAACAGCTAGAACAATTGAAACATCAGAAGATTGCAATTGGCTGACAATGACACCTAATTAGCCAATTAACAGTGTTCAAACCTACATTCAAGGATAAACTTTATTTTCTGAAAATGTGACTTCAATATGAATAAAATGAGCACAATTGCTATAGAATAACTTAATAGTCTGGCAAATTTACTATATGCTGTACATTTTTGGCTATCATTAGTCAGAGCAAAGTCATTTGTATAATTGTAAGCATTTCATGATTTCAATTAATTAGATATGCATTTTAATTACTAAAAATAATTAAAACAGAAAAAAAATAAAAATCCAGAAAAAAATAAAAATAAAAAGAATCCAGAGAGAGAGAGAGAGCTGAATTTTTTCCTCAGATGTGTTTTTGAAAGAAATCAATACTTTTATTCTGCAAGTACATATTAAATTGCTTAAAAGTGACAGTAAAAACATTTATAGTGTTACAAAAGACTTCAATTTCAAATGTTGTTCTTTTGACCTTTCTATTCAAAGAATTCTGAAAAACAATTTACCAAAAAAATATGAAGCAGCACAACTGTTTTCAGCACTAATCATAAATGTTTATTGATCAGCAAATTAGAATGATTTCTGAAGGATCACGTGACACTGAAGACTGAAGTAATGGCGCTTTGATCACAGGAATAAATTGCATTAAAATTCATTCACACAGAAAACTGTGGTTTTATATTAAAATATCACATTACCGTTTTTACCTATATTTTTATCCTCATGAAAATGCAGCCTCAGAGTATAAAAAAAAATCCTGTGCGACTCACCTTGTCTGACCTCCTGGTTTTTAAAGTGCTCCTCTAGTTTTCCTTTTAAAATGCCTCCCAGTTCCTCAAAGTGCTCATTGTTCAGGCATCCGTCTCCCATCAGCTCGATGCACTAAGAGAGATCACACTGAATTATAACAACGCACACAAACACTGGAGAACAAACAGCATTTTCAGCTCTAACAGTACAAACCCCCAGTGAACTGCAGAATAAACACTGACCTAGCTTACATGTGAACTACCTTTGCAAACGAGTGCATGATTTCTGACAGCACATCTGAGTCGGGTTCATTGCCGATGGATTTGATGAGGGCGTCACACATGAAGTGCCACATCTGTGAGAGATATTCTGGGCCTCTGACACGAGCACATTCCAGCAGGAGAGGCATAGACTCAGCCGCCGCCACACGCACACGTGAAAAACATGTTAAGGATCCTAACAAAGTCTCAGGAGCGTGAGAAATCTTTTCTGATCAAGACTTTAAAACAGAGAAGTTGATAACCATCAAGATCATTGTGGCTCACTAAAACCGATATTAACATTAATACATTAAAAACACTTTCATTGCCTGAAATGAAGTGTTGTGTTATTTATATACATGTATAAAAAATTTAATAAAATGATTCAACATTAAAAATTAAAAACTATAAGACTCAATGATAATAAAACACCAGTGATAACCAGAATTTATTGCATGAAGGCCAAGTAATCAGCCAATACTGGAGATTTCTGCTAAACTGCCTGTTACACACTCTGAAAGCATATCAAGCACCTACATATTTTTTCCTGATATACCATATTTAATATTTCGAACTAGTTCTTATTTTTATATTTAAAATTTATTTATATAAATTACTTATAACATATGAATATAAATACATTTCAATGCATTTAAATGACTTAGTTTGTGATTGTTTGTGTCACTTATTACAGATCTTTAAATATAGTACCTATATAGTTCTTACATTTTATTTCACTTAGTTATTTTAGTACTTCAAGTTAAACTAGAAGAAAAGATAACCCTGTCCTGCATTCTAGTACCAGCATTAGTTATAGAAAGAACACTTTTGACCATTACACTGCAAGATCATACGGAATATAAGTGATTGTAGTCTCATGAAGGATATCATCATGGAAGTAGAACTTCAGCAGAGGAACCATCAGCTTGACGACTTGCTCTGTGTACTCGACAAAACCTTCCTTCAGCTCTTTAGCATAGCACACCTGAGGAACCGCAACACAAACAAAACATTTCATTAAAATACATTTAGATTAATTTATTTTAAATGCATTATTTTATTCAAACTAATTTTAAACAAGGAAATGTAATGGTTTTCGAACATTTCCAGACTCTTTGGGAAAACAGCACCTGCCAAAAACATCAAGAGCCACAGTATTTGTTCCTCAAACATTCATTTTGATCTTAATGCATCTTAAAGTTTGACAGTAAGTGTTCATTTTTAAATGCTAGGTGGATTGCCATCTCACCAGCATCTGGCACGCTGTTGCTTTCTCCTCCAGTCCTGCGGTCTTGATGCCAAAACTCTGTTGGTCTCCAAGATTCACAAACTCCCAACC
>NW_015505878.1:165763-180330 GCF_001515645.1 Sinocyclocheilus grahami
CTCGGCTCGGTTTGCATTTCCACTGCAGTTCAGTTTGCTTTAGAGTGGGCAGGGTTATTCACATGTCGTTAGTTGCGACGTTTTCATTCCCCCCCCCCCCCCTCAAGCTCTCGCTGGATCCGCTCCCCTGCGATCAATGAGAGGAACGTCTGTACTTCCTCAACAGACACTTTTTGGTTGTTAAAAAAGGTGCGCTTGTTTAAAACAGTTGCGTTCGATCCTTTGCTGGCTGTGCGGATTTAAATCTAGCGGTTCTTTTGTGTTTGTGTCGCAAGTTCAGTGACGCAGGTACTGACGATTCTCTCCGGCCAATCCGTGATCAGCAGAGTTTACACGTCACATTTTGGTAACTGTACGGTTCACTTGGAACCTCAACCGAGCTGGTACTAAAAAAGTACCAGGTACTGTACCCAGTGGAAAACCCCCCAAAAGTGAACCGTACCGTGCCATACCATGCAGTGGAAAAGCACCATTAGCGAACACTTTATTACAACATTAAGTGCAAGTCTAGAAACAACAACGTTATTATTGGTTATAAAATATAGAAACAGCCCACTGATTTATTTAATTACTACAACTACTTTTTTATTGTCTATTATAATAATTATAATAGACTATTATAGTCGATCATAATGACTTTTATAATAATATTGTCTTTTAAGTGTAAATTTTACATCTAGCTATAAAATACAGTTAAACCGTTTTAAATTACTACAACTACCGTTTTATTAGTATATTATTATTAAGGCTTGGATAATAAATCGATGCATCGTGAATCAAGAAATGATTCTGCATCGATTCATCATGATTCGCTCTTGAATCGATTCTGAGCTTAGTTTTTAACAGCAGATGGCACTGCGTGCTTTAGAAATAGCTGTATTCTGCTTGTTTCCAGTTCCTTACACATGCACCATTTGAACCTAAAATAATCATTCATAAAATTTGAAAAGGTTGAAGCGAATTACAAGGATGTTCACAGTGGGCTGTGTTCACGATAATCTTGCATCATAAAAGCCGATGTGCAAGTACATTTAACTACAAGCGCTCTTCTTCGTGAGCATTTGAGAGCGGTTAAAAACTAGCCTAGAGCGCCATCTACTGTTAAAAAGCTCAGAATCGATTTGAGAGAGAATCACAATGCATTCCGAAAATCTCAGAATCTATCCGCTAATCGCGATGCATCTATTTATTGTACCAGCCCTAATCATTATAGTAGTTCTAAATTTGTTACTATTAACAAAAGAACAATAACAGTTATATTATAGGTTAAAAGAGTAACTGATTTAAATTACAACTACTGTTGTCATTTGTACACATTGTAATAACTATAGAAGTTGTACATTTAAATTAATATTTCTATATTTTAATAATAATTAATATTATTATTAGTAGTAGTAGTAGTAGTAGTAGTAGTAATACTACTACTACTACATTATAGGTTATAAAATATAGTAATTCTGATTTAAATTACTACTGCTTTATTTTATCAACAACAACATGAAAGTTTGAATAAAATGTACAATATTTCTCTTATGTACAAATACACGCATTTAACGCACCGGAAGAGTGTCACTAGCTGGGTTTCCATCACCTGGCTTTTATGCGCATTTTGAAGTATCTTTAGTAGTATTTGAAGTATTATATAATAAATATAATTTATTTTGAGAATAAATTCCTCCAAGCGCATCAAAAAAGTAATGTGACTTTGCGCTATGGGACGGCAAATCCTGACTAACCAGCGGACCGATCTTGTTCCACAGCATCTGAAATGTTGTTATATGGTCATTCGGAAATGACCGAGCAAAGTCTGTCAAAGTATTTCTGTATAATTGCCTCCCAGAACTATTAAACGACTGCGTTCCCAAACAGCAGCATCCACCTCCGAAAGCAATAACTGGATTCATTGTGTTTCGTCTGCTCGTTCTGAGGTGCAAGCAATTTATTATATAGGAAAATTATTATATTCAGTAGCTTCTCCTGCTTTTCTTAGTGATGTATAGTGCCAGTTTATCAGGAAGTGATGATTTTGTTCCCTGATACTCGTTGGATGGAAACGGTGCTTGTTCACAAATGTATTGTGCGATATGCCTAAAAATGCAGCTTGTGTAGAAAGATCACTTACTATCAAGAAGGGCCACTTCAGGTTTGATGGAGGCAGTCTTCATCAGTGGGCCCATCACCACGGGCAGGTACTGCTGAAACTCCTTCCCCAGGATCTTACACATGCGCGCCCAGGCCGAGATCATGTAGGAGATCTGTAGGCACAAGACAGCGGCTCAAACACATAATAAGAGAAAGGCAACTTTTGAACTCGGCCTCTATGATATGCTCGGCTGGTGTTTGCTGACCTGTGGATCATCGTCCTCCAGGTCATTGAAATCAGTCTGTGTCTTCAGAAGGAGCTGCATCACAGCTGAAGCATCCGGAATGAACTACAACAGAAATAATGTAAAAATTTAAACAAAAATGAATAAATTAGTTTAAAATAAATGTAAATAAAAATGAAAAAATTAAAACAATAAATTTGATTAAAATACATTAATTTAAATAAAACATTTTTTTTTTTAAAAAGCACCTTCTCTTTGCCCACAGCCAGGCCGATCAGGCTGATGCACTCAATGGTCTTTCCTCTGAGCAGGCGAAGCTCCTTCTGAACAGCGTTCTCTACGATGTGTTTGAGGGAGGGCATGAACAGATCGTAATAGGGCACAAACTTCTCCTCTGCAGTATCAGCCACTGAGGCGATGGACGTTACAACCTGCTCCAGCACCAGTTTGGTGCCTTTCTGGATCAACTGAAGAATAAAATCCAACATTAAAGCATTAACTCACCACCATAAAACACACCCAGAACAAACCAATAGTGTCAAACACTGCATGCAGAGATGTCTTCACACTTTCAAATCAAAGGTGATCACACAATTCCACAACACCTCCTAACATCTGAATTGAGGGTCGATTTAAATTTTAATTCAGCAAACTTAAATGAAACTGCATTCATTTCTGAATTGAAGTTGAACAGACCCTAATACAGATCAAACTAAATCTCACCGCGTTAGTTTTGTGCACCTAACAGAAGAGAAAACACATGAAGAAACTGCAGTTTCCACAAAACAAAAACACTTCGCAGCGGAGTTAAACTTAAAGGAGCAGCAAACTCCCTTCAACCAATCAAACAAATGAAATGAAAGGGATAGGAGGCAAGACACACCTCCTGGAGTTTGGCGACCATAATGACATGCAGGTGCTGGACGAGGCTGTCCAAATAGGGGATGAGCAGGGTTTTGGGACAGTCCTCAGTGAAGTTAATGAGGGCGGCTGCTGCGTGGGCCTGGACACGAGGGTTTGACTGATCCTCCATGGTCTGCAAGAGCGCCGAGATCACCTACAGAAAAAGAGAGCAATGATGAATGTGACAGGTGAGATACAAAATGGGAAATCAAAAAGCTTCAAAAGGATAGTTTGCCCAAAAAAAAAAAAAAAACACAATTTTTGAAATAAAACCTTAGCTGTAATTTAAAAACATTTTACTATAAAGATTAATACTATTAGGGGTGCTCCGATTGATCGGCTACCGATCACTATCGGCCGATAATCACGTTGCTGTGAGAGGTTTGGCACGACATGCAGCGGCACAGTCTCAGTCCGGCGCAGGTGAAAATTATAATGCTGAAGGTGAGGTACTCACCTTCATATTTCTTCATTAAATAACTTATAAAGTAATTTGAAAACCTTGTGTGAGACGTACTTTCACAAACAGCGTGAGTGAATCAGTCACATCAACCGGAAATGATGTGACTGACTGTTTCCTCAGCTACTCCACACATGCTATATTTACTGTTGACCTGCAGGTTGAGGATCTTGGATTCGTGGTACCTGGTAGAGACCTGCGCGGGACAGATTTTTCAGTTCTGCAGGATTCTGGCAGCGATGATCAGGCGCTTTGTTTCTCCTTTCGGGCCAGAACTTCCAAGTTAGACTGGCTTCCTTGTCTATGAACGGCTCATTCAGATATTTGAAGAACTTGCCATGTAGAGCCTTCTCCTTCACACATTCTAATCTTGTTTGATATTCTCTTTCAAGTTCTTTTATTATTATAGTAGTAATTTACATGAATCAACTACATTTTATACCCAATAATAAAAAAACTTTACCAAAACCATTAAATACAGTAGTAGTCATGGTTTAATATTTCTATAGCACTGAAAGAGTCACAATTTTACTCCTAATGCAATACACAAGAGATTACATAGACTTGTGAAAAACTCTTCCCTTTCTTCTGTTAAAATGATCAAACTACTTCAGAAGACTCTGAACAGTGCACTGCTGTGTTTTTCCCTTTCCTTTTTGGAGCCTCCCAGTTTAATTTTATGGAAAACATGAACAATGGGTAAATAACTGCATTTGTATTCGGTGAGGAAAAAATAAATAAAAAGGAAAAATGTGTGTAAAAACAAAGCCAAGCAATACCTTGTCGTGGAATTTTTTCTGGAAGGTGGGGGCGAAGTCTGTGGCCATCTGTCCAATAGCATTACAGGCGGCGTAACGAACCCGGGGGTGCTGAAGGGGTATAGTAAGAGGCTCAGTTTAGCGTCTATACTTATTAAAACACATAAAAAATGAAGTGCTGTGATTTACGGGTTTTCTTACCGGATCCTGACAGAAGAGCAAAACGAAGCTGACGATCTCACTCAGAATGGCCTCCATCTGTTGATGACAGCCCTCGCCAATAGCAGAGAGCGCCATCAGACCAGCGTGCCTGTACTTCCAATCAGCTGCGAAGAAATTAGAAATATATTTATGAACAAAAATCTCATTTTTTTATAAACGCGATAACAACAGATCCTAATGCATCTACTCACGGTTCTGCAACATCTGCATGATGTGCTGTTTGATCATGGGAAGGACAATCTTTCCTCCGAGGCCACATGCAATCCTATCCAGAGCGCTTTCACCAGCAACAGCATTACTGAACAGGAGCAGAGGCCAGAAAGAATCACATCACACTTTTAAAGGATCTATTATCAGAAACAATGAAGCATTATTGACAGGCATTTCAAAGCAATAATGCCACACTCCATTACAGCAGGTTTTTATGCTCTAAAATGTAAACGTCTACACAATAAGTTGAATTAACAAGTATGAAAATACAACTTCCAACAAGTTTTATTTGAAGATACATTAGGATACTATTATAGTTTATTAGTAGGGCTGTGCGATATTGAAGAAAAATGCAATACCTTGTTATAAATAATGCGATATTCGATACGATATTGACTTAAGTGTGTAAAATCAATTACAATTATATTTTAAAATATTTAAAAATGAAAATTATATAACCAGTATATGCTTCACATTCTTTCTTGGAAAAGAAAGCATCACTACAACTTCTGAAAGTGACCAGCAGTGTTTTAGCATTACATAAATAGTAATGTCACAAATCTGAAAATGTCATTTTAACATCAATGTGAACAAACAAAAAAAATGAATGCCACTTATTTTATATCAATGTATCTTTGCTTTCCGTTTATTACTTAAAGTACACCTTCTTCATATACCGCAGCAAAAACTATAGCCTAAGAAAGTTCAAACATGACCAAAGGCAAGTGAACAGTCAGTAAAAAAGAAAAAAACAATACAAGCATAGATAAAATAAACAGTAGTATTCAGGTACAGAAAGTTAATAATTAAGTGTTAAATAACACTGCATAGGGTTCACTGTATGAATTAAATTTAGATTAATCTTTGTTAAAGCGGTGTTTTGTTGTTTGGTAAACATTAGTGACATATCTAGCAGCACATTTATTACATTTAATGTAATAAATATTTATAGGATATATTTATATATTTATTTACATATTAATAGGATGCTGTCTCTTTAAGACAGACTGTACGGATCCAGTATAATGATACACATCCGATTTCTTTCTCAGCTGTTTACATTCATTTAAAACATAACTGACTGTGTTTACAAGAATGATTGTCGAGACGGGTATTTTGACATAATTCTGTGTATGTATCCGTTTAAACATAAGGAGATGCCAAAGACGAATCAACCGTGTTCGCGCTGTCTGAAACGCGTCTCGGTGTGCACGCATGCGGCAGCAGTGAGCACAGAATACTAAAGAGATCACACGCTGTCCGAGATGCAGCTTGTGCACCCGCTTCAGGTGTGAGTCAGATTGCAATAAGAGAGGGCAAAGAGTTGTTTTCTGCAACTTAATGCACTTAACTCTTTTTAACGTCAAGCACTTCTCTGCTGTGTCGACCTAAAACGTTGACCTTTTGCAACGTTTTGATTTTAGTCTATTAAAATAATTCAGATATCGCATGCCGTTGCAATATGCATATCGCGATATTTACATTTGAGATATTTCGATATATCGTGCAGCCCTATTTATTAGCATTTTGAATCAACTTTATATTATCTTTTCATTTTTAAGTCATTTTATTAATTATTTTTTGTCAGTTTTGTTTATTAAACAGTTTTTATTCATTTTTCAGTTTAAAATAAAATGTGACCCTGGACCACAAAACCAATCATAAGGGTCTTTTTTTATTTTTATTGATTTATACACCATATAAAAGCTGAATAAATAAACTTTCCATTGATGTATGGTTTGTTATGATAGGGCCATATTTGGCCGAGATACAACTATTTGAAAATCTGGGGGAGGGGGGGAAAAAATTAATAAAAAAAAGAAAAAAAAAAAGAAAATCACCTTTAAAGTTGTCCAAAGGAAATTCTTAGCAATGCAGATGACTAATCAAAAATTAAGTTTTAATATATTTACAGTATGAAATTGACAAAATATCTTCATGGAACATGCTCTTTACTTAATATCCTAATGATGTCCTGAAATAAAATATTGTAAGTTTTTCCGAGTAATAAATTTAAGGTTTTAGTTTAATAAAAAAAAAACATGACTTCATATCTTAATTTTGCATCTCACGTAAATGTATCTTTATAGGGAGTTTAGATATTTGTATTAGAAAGCAAGACAAAAATAGAAAGGAGGATATTCATTTTTGCAGCACATGTAACATTTAATGCCTTGGCTTTAAAAATCTAAGACTTTTAGCTCAGATTTAACTTGAGGAAGAGCAAATTAAGACTTAAAGACCCTCAGAAACCCTGCACAGATATCAAATCCTTGCAAGCTGCACAAGTAAACTATTTTTAGTAATGGGAAATTACCAGTATGTGAATTAACCAGTCCTGAAGAATAAAACTGATCGGTCAATTTTGTATGAGCACACAACTGACTGCTGCTCCCCCAAAAAATTATTATACCTCTTACGCAAATATTAAACTCACCTATCAAAATCATCATCTTCTAGTTCATCAGACATGGCCCACGCGGCACCTTCACGACATGGTGGCGGCGGCAACAACAATACTACAGCGAGAAAAGTTACGCCTTCTTTCTTTGTGTGAACTTTTGGGCGGATTTATCGGATATCGTCCTCTTTTGGAAGACCAAACAAAGTAGTTTCACTTTCACAACGAAGCACACAGCGTCTTCAGGACATGGCGGAAAGCGGCAACAATACTAGTCAGAATAAAAGTTACGCCTTCTTTCTTTGCATGAACATTTGGGCAGCGTTATGCAAATCTTCCCACATAGTGATATAGATATGTTGGGGGCATGTTAGAACGAGCTGTTTTAGGTAGGTGTGGCTGACTCTTAACTTTTATAAAGAATATCTCTTTGGATTTGAGACTTTAGTCTTTGCAACTTTACAGATCTTTTTTTATGCACCAAGAGCTTGTAACACTCCAAAGAGAAAGGAAAAATTGAAATCACATCATATGACCCCTTTAAATGTCTCTCTTACCACTCTGAGCAACAATGTTGGTGTGTTTCCTCAGCATGGCAGCAGCAGTTTCAGACAGTGTGGCGATGACTTCCAGAGCCAGCTGCCGCTGCATGTTCGTAAGGTTGGTGTCTGCGCACAACTGAAGAGGAAAAACCCAATATAAATGGACTAAAATATCATGATTCTGCATTTGACATAATCGATGAAATATCACATGGGTTAAATGAGTCTTTGTGTATCATTTACACTTTCAAAGCAGGACATGGTTTTAGTCTTAAGATCAACATTCTTACATGCCCATGACATGTTTCTGCAACCGGGCTGTGGAAGGTGCACGGGAATGGCAACTTCCAAGCATTAAATTAAAGATCAATTTGTGATTATATAAATTTGTGAGATCAATTATATAAATAAGGGGTTGCACCGACTGATTGACTTCAATGCTCTGCCATGACGCTTTAAGCTTGACGTCGACTAGTCGCTGGTCCTATAGAGGGCACAACAGGATAAGAAATCTTTTAAGGACTTCCACATTTACGCTCCTTTTCCAAACAGTTACAATGACAAATAAATGCATACTCTGAAAGCGCTACACAAAACGTGTGATTATATTACTGGATGCTCGAAATTGAACAAGAGAATGCACATTTTAAACGGCTTATTGTACAGGTAAGTTAATCGCCGTTCTAATCTAATGCGCTGCTGCACACACACACAGGCTACAGACAGTAGCTCGTACATCACGCACAGATCGCGCGCGCACAGAATCATTCAGCGCAGAAATGTATTGTCAACACTGTTCTGTGATTTCTTAATAAAATAGCTTAGAGACTGAAAAGTTCAAGCATATATTTCTGAACTAAATCCCACAGCTTCACTACTAGTAGAGAGACGCTGCCAGGTAGAATTAATTCACACACGCAATCGCTCCCTCTAATGCATTTATATGAATGTAATCTTTACTGTGCTACTTTATCTGTATCTGATTTAGAACGAGCAGAAATCTGTGAGAAATATAATGACCCAAAGACAAAAGAACTGAAAAATTTGCTGTTATAGGAGCAATAGCCATGTGGACAGCGCTGTGTCATATGCTATAGCTATGCACAAGGTGTTTACCACAGCTCCAGACTTATTTGTTCATTAATGACATCATCAGTGACTAGTCGACTTCAACTCGACTTATCACATAAAAGTTGACAAAAAAAAAATCTGAAGTGTTCAACCCTTAATATATATACACATACATAAATATTTAGTTTTAAGCCATGTATAAATTAAAAAAAAAAAAATTTATATTATAAAATTAAACACTGACACACAGTCGAAGCGCACACACTGAAAGCCCCTCTCTCTCAGACAGCATGCGATCGAGAAAAATCTCTTTCGTGCTTGAATGGTCAAATATGCACACAATTATGTTAAAATGCCTGCCGTGTGGAGTATTCACAAAAACACTGTCGGTTATCTGTTAAATAAACAAATAGTCGGGTGAAAACCGGATGTGTCGCAGTATATTGGATCAGTGCAGTCGGTCTTAAAGGGTTAGCTCACCCAAAAATTTTAATTGGGCTGCGTTTTACTCACCCCCGAGGCATCCTAGGTGTATATGACTTTCTACTTTCAGATGAATCCAGACGGCGTTATATTAAATTGTTCTGGCTATTCCAAGCTCTATCATTGCAGTCAGCGGGTGCTGCAGTGCTTCAGTCCAAAAGAAGTGAAATAAAAAGACCTCATACGTCATTTGCCCAGATCTGCTTCAGTTTACAACAGTGAGCGCAAGCTAGATTAAATTGATTATTACGTTTTGAATATGGTTATTTTTCTTACAAAACTGCATCGATTCGCTACAGGAGGCCTTTGTTCATCCCCCGAAGCCATGTGAGACACTTTTTCTTAATGGATGGGCGCTTTTTATTTCACTTCTTTTGGACTGAAGCACTGCAACACCCGCTGACTGCAATGATAGAGCTCGGAATAGCCAGGACAATTTTTTAAAGGTGACAAAACCTGGAAAAGTCAGATTTTCATGATATAAGTGCTATAATCAGGTCCCTGGTGCATCTACCAACCAAGGAAACGTGAAACAGATTAACTCAATCACTTTGTTTAGGTAAGCCTTTTTCTGCAAGCGGCTGAGAAAACGAGCGCGTCTGATTTCGCTCCCTTGGTGACGTGGCAAAGGGATCTCATTATATTACCACCGCCCCTTAATCTGTAAACTTCCACTCAAGGCACTGTCATTTTGATTTACGCAAGTGACAACGGTGTACACCAGCTCTAATGCCATGGCGAAAGTTTGAGCAAAACATGCTAACGGTTCGGTCTTTGGCTGCACAGACAAGCACAGAACACTAGTTAGAGTCCCAGCCTCAGAGGAGACAAGAGAGCAGTGGATTTTTTTATTTATTTAGGCTACTGTATATTGCTGCTGCCACACAGATCTAAAATAAACGTGATTTATTTCCCAGCTGTTTAACTTCACAGACATAACCGACTGTTTTAGTAACTCGTGTGTTTTTAACGTAAACTTGTGTGTGAATGAGAACTTAGATTATTACTCGCATGCTGTGACAGCAGCTTTCTGCTGTGAAACTTCACAGACACATTCTGGGGACACCAGAGACTTATATTACATATTATAAAAAGGGGCATAATATGTCACCTTTAATATAACTCCGACTGGATTCGTCTGAAAGAAGAAAGTCACATACACCTAGGATGCCTCGGGGGTGAGTAAAACACAGCCTAATTTTCATTTTTGGGCGAACTAACACTTTAAAGGGAAAGCAGTCTAATTTACCTGCTGCTGTCCGTCATTATTAATGTTAATCACTAGTGGTCGACCGATATGGGTTTTTTGACAGTCGATACCGATGCCGATATCTTGGAAAGCTGGATGGCTGATGACCGATATAATTTAAGAAAATGTTAATCCATTTGAAAATGGATTAAAAAATAAACGTGTAAAATAAACATACTTATACTCTAGAAGACAAAGTATTTTTCACAAATAAATATTTAATAAAAATATAATTAAAAAGGAAGTAAACACTGTAACCAACAGGGCACTCAGTATTCTGGGAAGTTTGTGTGCATTGGAAATCATATTTTTTCAAATAAAGCCAAGGTAACACTCATTTTACATACAACACATAGTGAAAATGACATGAATATGACCGTGGGCAAATGCATAAAGCGCAGCATAATTTGAAAGTAGCGCGCATAGGTAGCGCGTCATTTCTCTCTCTCCCTCTCTCGCTGCGTGTGTGAGATAAACAAAGCGCCGGCGAGTCGTGCGCCTTCACACTAGAGTTTACGGTACGTTAAATACAGGTGCGTTGCACATCCATTCAGATTAACTGAAAAACAGCACAGATCGCTTGGCGGAGAGAGAAACTCTGAAGCGCTCAGTCAGACAGTGTTCGGCGAGTGAAAATATATCTGAGCTAAACTTATACTTAGCCTCCAACTCACACTGGCGAGTAAAATCTGAGAATTTATTAGCAATTGGCTAATATTAGACATCACCTAGTCGCCCAGAGTGAAGATTTAGTCGCATATGCAAGTGATTTACTCGCAATGTAGAGGGTTGAAATGTGTATTTGCGGAATGCTGGCGGCAAACGAGAAAGTATTATAATGTTTGCCTTTAATAATATTAAAGCAATCGTTACAATACTTTATTTTATAAATTTTAATTCCTTTGTTTAACAGTTCTATCTGATTATTAGACTTCTATCCGTATTAGACCGAACTGAATGACAACAGCGAACAAGAGGGAGAATGTGAGCACTGTGTGCTCAGGCGCTGCCGCAGCCGTTCTCGGCGCAGTCAAAATAAAAGTCTCGCGTCGAACACATCGGCCAAACAGAAAAACTTATCGGCCAATGCCGATATTTGAAAAATGGCAGATATCGGCCGACCACTATTAATCACTCACTGCACTTGACTGAATCACTTTTAGATATTTAATTAGAATCAGTTCATGTTTGATTGATACAGTGAAGACTATGCAGTGTTTTATTTAAACACTTTATTTTCAACTTCTGTAATATTTCTTACTACATGTTAAATAAACCTACTGTAGCTGAATAAATTAAAAGACTATTTTATATTAATTTGTTCTATTGTGTTTGTAATTTGCAACATTTTCTTATTTTTTATAACAAAAAATAAAATAATAGCTATATCAAGATACATATAGTTATCATGAAATACAATTTCTCATACTGTGTTCATCTGAGATTTTTTTCAAATGAGCTTTATCAGGCTCCTAGGAAAATAATTGGAAAATGATTTAAAAGGGAAAAAAAAAAAAATCTCAGATGGACTTTTTGCAAGTAACGTCTTCATATATAATAAAATATTCCCCACTACTCGAGATAAAGTATAACCGGTTTATATGTTGGCTCACCTTCAGGCTCAGTTGGAGAGTGGCTTCCAGGTTTGGTCTTAAGTATTTGGGGGCCGTGTCTGCAACCTCCACCAATGACTTCAGCACAGAGTCGTCACCACAGTAACAGGATTCATTCACCGCCTGATTGGAGACAAAGTGTGCAATGGTGACTATACAAGTGTTAATATACATGCCATCCTCTGCTCTTATGGTTCTCCAGTGTGAACTTGGCAAAAAGGCACACTTAAAAGCACAACCACAGAGGGGGAACTAGTGAGCACCCTTTTCAATCATAAAACATCATCAAGTGACAAAGCACAAATTCAGAAGAGCAGGTGTGCAAGTTACGGAGTAAAGGTGTGGTTAGACATTCTTCACCTGTAGGATGCCAGGAAGAAGATCTGAAATGTGTTTCAGCAAGGCTGTGTTGCGCTCATTGGTCAAGATGAAGGATGAAGCTGCACGTGCAGCCAGGGTTCGAATCTGAAAATGGAAACAAAAAAAACTTAAATTTACCCAAAAAAATGTAAGGCTTAGGACCTTTTACATTGTGTTTGCCAGATTATTTTACTAAAAGATGCAGTATGTAATATTGACAGCTAGAGGTTGAAATGGGAACACACAATTAACTGCAAGTTTAAAGGTGCACTAAGCAATATTTGAAAAATGCTTTTGACCACAGTGTCGGACTGAGTCCCAAAACACAAATCACTGCCAATCAGCAATAAGGGGCGTCTAGTAATGAAAGGGAGAAGAGAGTGCACAGGACAGATATTAGCAGATCGACTACAGATAGCAGATAAAAAAAAAGGACAATTTCAGGAGAAAAACATTAAAAAGAAGGGTTACGATCAGGCAAGAGGTAGGACCCGCGTAAATATCGCAGACCTGCCAACCTTGGAAAGGTTTTTTTTTTTTTTCGAGTACCATGAGCGTGGCGGGCGTGAGCGGGGGGTCTTTGGAGTGGGAGTAAACAGTTTTACGTTTTTTTTTTTTTACCGTTTACCGTAACTGTTTAGTTAATTTTTGCGATTTAGTTTTTTTTAATGCTATTTAAAAAGAAAGAAAAAAAACCCCGTCCAGTACACTTCTGTATAGGGCTGGGCGATATGAGCAAAAATTAATATCTCGGTATTTTTTGGCTGATTTGCAGTATACGGTAGCCTCTCTCTCTCTGTATTTTGTATTTGGATTAAACAAATAAAGTGAATGTAAGCATGTAGGCATAAGCCTATATTATGTACAAAAAAGGGTTAAAATCACAATACATTGTAACATTGCAATCTAAAAACAAAAATAATCCTTTAAAGCAGAAGTTAGTTACTAAACTAAAATTGAAAACAAAAAGCACAGACTGAGTATAAAGGGTATTTTGATTACCCCATTACACTTTACAGTTAGTGCCATCGTACTTGTAGGTTTAAAATTCTACATGTGTCACATTTATTGTCCAACTACAAATATTTCAGCAAAATGTATTTTTAGTTATTGCCCTCCTATTTCATTGAGCTCTGTCTGTTTGGCACGCATGCGCGCGGCGGCACTCGTTCTAAATGAAGTCTGTGGAGTTTACCGGAGAATCGCAAAGCAAAAGCTCATGCACTTCTGACAGCAAAATGGAAATATTTCCATGGCTTTTTTAACATTTACAGATGGAGAATATACCGGTGAAATATAAGTTATGCATTAAGGAAAACAGCACATCTCAAACACAGTAAACCGCGCTTCTCCTTCAGTCTCACACGCAGCCTTTCTGTCAGAGCATCTGACGGGGCGAGCCGCTTTGAAATGAAACTATATACTATAGGCTACTAGGAGAGAAATAAAATGCAGAAATTTAAATGCAAAAACAAAAAAAAACAAAAAAAACGCTCTGATTGGTTGAACATCGGGATGCGCCGATCCGATATTCATATCGGGTATCGGCTCCGATAGTGCCATTTTTCTCGGATCGGGTATTGGTCAGAGAGGGCCGATCCCAATCCGAGATTTATTTATTTTTTCTTCGATTGTGTGAATTATTCTCTGTTACTTCTGAAACCATAAGATAGCTTAATGTGAGCTACATGTGAATATTTAAGTCCTTACATTAAAGTTCACACAAACTCTTTTCTCCGCTGTGGCTGTCAGTCATTCGTTCAGCCTTTAAACCCTGGTCGCGTTCGGTTACAGCAGTCAGCTCGGTAAAGCTCTCTCCAAGATCATCCTGTGTTCCCATTATACTTGATTTGTAAATACATGTCTATGATTTTGCAAAAAGGACTTTATCTTCTTGCCGGAGTTTAATGTTGTTTTATTACTTGCTACCGGGTGTCTGTGAGAACAAAACACGGGCGTAGAAAAGAC
>NW_015505878.1:199645-208609 GCF_001515645.1 Sinocyclocheilus grahami
CAAACCCTAGGTATCGGAGGCGAAAAAGGTGGATCGGAGCATCCCTAGTTGAACTAATTTTTTTCTGTTGCTTGTTTTGAATATTGCACGTGGACAGAGGCGTCACCAGATTTTTGCGTAGTTTAGAGTGACAAATGGTACCAGCGTACTTTGCGGTCAAAATGCAAAGCCGCTACGCAAAATGCGTACAGGTTGGCAGGTCTGATATCGGAGCAGCTTTCCAGCGGTGGAGAGAACTCAAGGAGCAGGAAGGCCTGTAATCAGATGTCGAGGTTGCTTTGTTTTTTCTTGATAGGTGAGGTATGTTGATGTTTACATTGAATTACCATAATAACACGCATCACTTTCACTTATTGACGACATCATACCCTCGGCCGGCAGATTTCTCCGTCGTCGCTGCCAGTGTTGTGTATGTACGTGTGGGGTGGAGTTTTCAAAAAATGTGCGCAGTCCTGTTGGGGTATGGGCGTGTCTGTTTTGGGGATTTCAAATGTCAACATCGTTTGGCAAAATTCGCTTAGTGCACCTTATACATACTCAAGATATGTTTTATTCAGCATATACATACGTATTGAAACTTTCTTTAAAATAAAATATCTCCCTTTGTATTGAACTTTGAGTGTCGTAACTTGCAGACGTTGTTTATGCTCTAACAGCAACATTACACACTAACTAAAGTTAAAAAAGTGAAATAATTAACCACCCCTTTAAGACCTCAATTTCTTTCTTCTGTTGGTCAAAAGAAATTATGAAGAATGTTGGTAGCCAAACTGCAGCCATTAACTTGTATACTATGGAAGTCAATGGCTAATGTCAACTGCTTCATTACACACATTCTTCAAAATATCTTCCCTCTTGAAGGCGAGTAAAAGACAGAATTGTCATTTTTGGGTGAACTACCCCTTTAAGACACTGACCTGTGGGTTTTCCTGATCCTGCATACACTGAACCAACATACGCTTGATCACTTCCAGATAATGCTGCTGCTGATTGCCAAAGATACCTGGGAAGTTCCTGTATGATGAAACGGGTCAGAAACAGAATTCAGAATGTACTTTTACAACAAACTTATCCTGAACCAGTTTTGGGGAAGCAACTGAAACTGCAGTTGCTAAAATGTAAAGTTTACGCACCAGAAAATGTGCAGTGCTGCTTCTCGGAGGTTGACGTCCTGAGAGTTGACCGAATCGAACAGGAACTTGAGGATCTCTGGCCACTGATTGTTTCCGTCATCATCTTGGAATAAAAACACAAGGCATTAGTTCACATTGACTCCATTCGGTGTGGCTGAACCGAAGTATGTGTTAACCAAGAGTTGACTAACCAATTAGATTGCGAGCAAGCTCCGCAGCAATATCGCAGACCTTCTTGCGGATGTTGGAGGAGCCTTCGGACTGGATTCCAGCGAGCAGCTCTGTCTTGATGGCCGTCTGCATGTCGATGGCCAGGCTGGGATAGACCTCCTCAAAAGACGAGGACAGCAGGCGCCGCAGCAGCACTGCTGCCATCTGCTTAACCTGTGGAGACACATTTGAGAGTTTTAGACACCATTTTTGCAGGGATGTGCTTTGGAAATAAAGCCGCAGGTTGAAATGTGGGACTTAAAAGTTCAAGGAAAACAGATGAACCGTTAGAGGGAAGTTTACAACTACAGGGCTGCCTGAGGAGACGCTGTTCCTGCACTACCACGAGGAATGAAAAAGGCTGAAGAAGAGAGAAAAAAGAAACTGCACGATTTCTTTTGAGAACCACCTAAAGTTACAAATAATGGTGCTGGTGATAGCGATCATGTGGTGAATGTTGATCCACCAGCCGAATAGAAAGCGTACAGTTTTCGGAGAGAGTGGTTGAAAGACTTCTAACGTTAGTGGCTCCGCTATGAAAATGGTTCTATGCACTGCATTCACTGTAAAGCCTGTGGGACGAAGTTTGCAGGTAACAGCGTTCGTCCCCGAATCTACACATTTCGTATGTAAAAAAGAATTGCAATGCTGAAAAAGCATTTTCAGTGACAATGTTTGGATTTGAAATCAAAATAATGGATAAATGTTGTTTTTGTATTTAAACAGCCACGGATCAGTAGCGGACTCCTGTGTGAAAGCTGCTTCCCCTCTCACAAGAGTCACCCAAGAGGGGAATTCCCCCCCATTTTCAAAAATGAAATTCAGGCCCTGAATAAATGTCTAAAAATCCTGATTGGAGAATCACTATAAACGGTTATAAATGATAAAAAGAAGGCTTTAAAAAGATCAGTATCGTTTAACCGTATCGGCAGATACTGCTTTCTGTGATCAGCCTCAAAAACCCTGATCGGAGCACCCCTAATTAAAACTTAACACAAACTGTCGGGACGGACCTTTATGCAAAAATGGAAATGCTCACGTGAATGTGACATTTATACATAAGGATATGACCGTAAACTGAAAGTTTTTGTGCTGAGGACACACACGCATCTGTCAAAGCGCCTGACAGGGCAAGCCATTACACTAATGCATTAGCTTAAAACTTAAAATAAAGAATTCTCATGTTTTGGGCAGCTTGGATCACAGGAACTCTCCTGCAGCATCTCATTCCGTTTCCTCCACTATTTTTCGATGCATTTAGTCCATAGAAATGCGCAATTCAGTGCTGAAGTTGGACGTGCACTGTGGGCAGACCCGACTAATCGATAATGAGAATCGCTGTCGATGATTTTCATAATCGATAATAATCAATTAGTTGTTGCAGCCCTAGTCTGAATAAGTTGCTGGTCTCATCTTGAGCAATCAGTGGTTTCTGAAACCAAATTCAACCCTAGCATAAACATAGGTCCAGTCTGAACAACACCAGAGTCTCCATTTAACGTTGCCCACTCGTGGTCAGCACAACGTTGCTACTTAACTACTAATAACATCGCGAAGACCACAAGACAATGGCACACCATCTGACTCTGAGAGAGCAGGTATGAGGCATAATGGATGGTGTAAACAAAAGACCTTTCTGCCATATATACGGTTTAAAGACAATGCATCTCTAAATGGATGCCTGAAAAAAAATATTACAGTGCAGATGACAGTAAACAGACTCCCATACCTCCTCTGCAGCGGATACATCGCGGATGGCCTGCAGTAAAAATGTGATCTTCGTCTGACCGGGGATGGTGTCATACGTTTCCTACAAGAGCAAATGAAGAAGTTAATGACTGGCATCACAGTTTATACATATAAATGGTTGCAAGTAGGGATGCTCTGATCAGGATTTTTGCAGCCGATACCAAGTACCGATTTCTTGTCATGGTGCTCGGCCGAAACCCATGCCGATTCTGATGTTTCAAGCTTATATATAGACTGTTTCATCGGGCGCACGTGCCTGGCCCGAAGTTAACTTCCGGTCTGTGTTTGTTTATCAGTCTGGCTATGGCGCTGGCTACAAACGCAGTTAAAGTTAAGGTGATGAGTAGACTGATGTTGGGCTCAGGTGGTTGTGCTGTGGAATGTGCTTCCCATACATTTATGTGTGGCGCTCGCCACAACATCAAAACTGACCGATTTTCCAAAAGGCTTCATTGAATAAACAGGAGCACGTACTGCACGTTTAAAAACCAAAACGAGGTGCGGGTGTTTTTATATCACTGCATTTCTAAAGGAAGACTATCTTTAGAAATGTAGCGAATCAGCTCAAAGAGGAAATATGAATTAATCATAACTAGTTATAATTAATCAGAAATATTTAGATCCGCTGTAAGCATTCATTTGACCTCTCAGTGTCAACTGTCTGTTAATTCTAAGAACGTTAATTTCCTGGTTAAGGGAAATAACTTTCTTACTGTACAATTCTACACAGAGCTTGTAGCATAAATCTGCATGATTAGGGACTCCAGTTATGAGCAAACAATGAACAACGTCAAGTGTGATACAAGTAAGACTTTATTAAATACATAAACACTTAAACTAGTCCAACATACTACATAAACACTTAAACTAGTCTAACATACACATACAGTTGGTATAGGAAAAGCTTAGGCAGTAAAAAGAGGAGAAATAAAAACATGAAGCTATGGTACCATTTGATATTCAGCAGATCTACAGCCTGAAGGAAACATCAGTTTCTTAGTTCAAACACACCTTTGTAAAAAGGTGCAAATGATACTTAATGTATCAATTAATAAGACTAAGTTTGATACTCGCACGTCTTGTCTGTCTGAAAGAGATTCCTGATGCAACCTGAAGGCTCAAGTTGATCTTTGCTGAAGTTGGTTAGTGAAAAAGAACCAGTTTGCGTCAGAGGATCTCGGTGAATGGAAAAGTCAAGGCCGAAGCCGGGCGCGAACTTAGGATTTCCTTAGGAGCCTTCTAGCTCACATCCTCATCTTCTCAGAATCTAACAGAACCGCAGACTGGACGCGGGGTCATTGATGTGAGGCCTTTAAGGCCCGACAAGATTCACGCCTCTCAGGATGAGCTTGTATATCACCGTTATTGAAAAAAAATATATCATGATACATATTGATATTGAATTATTGTCCAGCCCTAGATGACATGAACGAGTGGTTCCATTATAAGCCTGCATAAAACAGTATTCAATATAAAAGACAATATACAAGGACAGTAACAACATACACAATGACCTGAAGGATATGCGTGTTCATTCAAAGAAAGGTTTTCCTATTAATTAATTAGAGAACAGTCCATTTCTACTGGGCATTATGTGTCTTTCCTATGAGGAAATTGAGTGAGTTTCTCTGCCCACATTCCTTTGGGCAATGGCAACCAATGCTGATATCACTGGTTTTAAGGAACCAGAGGCCTGTTCTGCCCCTCTGAGGTGCCAGATGCATTTCGGGGAAAGGCCCATAGACCCTCGTAATTGGCCCCTTGGCCAGGTGAGGGGGTGCCAGATATAATTTGTTAAATACAGAAAAAGTTGTCTGATTGGTCCAAATGCTACAGAAAATTGTCAACGTAATTTTAATTTCATCTTGCATGTTACATGTCTGATAAAGCAACGTTTGTGAGCTCAGCGCTGCTTTGTGTACAGCCGTTACCGGGGAAACCTGTTTCTCCCGCTTTATAGCACCTCCTGCTGGCAGAGAATGAATTTGCATTTTCAGCAAGTCCGTCTGATTTATGCAGCAAACATATTTTGCTTTTCCTATATTCACGGGCGCTGCGGATAAAAATGCATTCTGATTATTTGCGGGTGGATAAAATAAATAATAAATGCAAATATTAACTACATTTTTTTTCATGAGGCAAACGATTTCATGTGTGTGTGTTCGTTCGCCCGAGTCGGAAAGTTGAAGTGACAGAAACTGTGACATTCCAGATAAAGTTTGAAAAGAGTAAAGCCTGTGTTAATGCTACTGAGTAGGTTAATATGGCCAAAAAATATATTGTTTTATAAATGATCAGCGTATTATGTTACCATTACCCCTTAAGGCTTCGACAAGGTTTTGTTCCGTCCTCCACGCTGTGACAGCTCACAAAACTCATTCTCTGCCAGCAGGAGGCGCTCTTGGAGTGGTAGAGATCGAGGTTTCCCCGATAACGGCTGTACACAAAGCAGCACTCCGCTCACAAATGCTGCTTTATTAGACATTACATGCTAGATTAAATTAAAATGACATCAAATTTTCTTGATGACAGTCGGTTTCCTTCAGAAATACAGTGATATAAAAACACCCGCACCGGGTTTCGATTTTGAAACGTGCAGTGCTCATGTTTATTCAAAGAAGCCAAAGCCTTTTGGAAAATCTGTTTGTGGCGGTCAGTTTTGATATTGTGGCAGGCGCAACAAATAAATCATTGTATGGGAAACACTTACGGTGCAATGGGAATGAGTAATCAAAACAAGGAAGTCACGCACACCTTTATTCTGGTGTTAACATCAAAGCTTTTGGAATCTTAAATGCAATCATTTCATAGGATTGTCAGACATAAGAGTGACATCACAGCTGATTTCCGGGGGCCATTTGGCCCTTGTCATGTGTGAGGGTATGAGGCAGTTTCCGCTGAGCATTAGCGGCAGGCTGTTCATGCATTGTCTTTGCTAAAGGAAAGTGCTGACTGAGCGATGAGACCCAATGACCCGTCCTGATCCACATGAGCTCAGGTTTGAACTACCCACAGATAAAGAAGCCCCTAACAAAAGACTAGTCTGAACACGTGCCAATGGGATCCCAGTCATCCATGCGAAAATGGGTTTATAAGTGCTTAGAGCAGGGATCCTCAAATCTGGCCCACGAGATCCACTTTCCTGCAGAGTTTAGCTCTAACCCTAATCAAACACACCTGAGCATGCTAATCAGTGTCTTCAGGATCATTAGAAAATCACAGGTAGCTGAGTTTGATCAGGGTTGGAGCTAAACTCTGCAGCGCATTGGCCCTCCAGGGCAAGATTTGAGGAACCCTGGCGTAGAGAAACTTAAAAGGTCTATGCTTTTGAAAGCATATCCCTGACCCAAATCCAAAGTGTTTCCATGACATGACCGTATGAATGGGCATCTTTTGTGATAAGCTCATCTCATCGCGTTTAGACGGGTGTAAAGTTACCGTTTAATGAGTGAAATACAAGACTCTTCACAATAGCGACGATAAAGAGTTTAAATATTCATTATTCTTCTAAGAAATGCGTTGCAAATGAGACACGTTTACATCTGAAACCCTCGCAGAACTGAAATATCGATTTAACGACCCATTTGAGCAGCTCAAGCCGATCTGAGCAACACCAGCGCCCGGTTAGCAGCGTCACAGCAACCGCGGCTCGAATAATGAGGCAAAAAACAGCAGAGCATACGTTAAAAGATTAAGTTAGAAAGAAAACTAATAAATAAGGCGTTTCTAAATCCGAGATGAAACACAAAAACGTATAAAACACCATGTTTTTAATGTTAGTTAGGCCACGTTGATACGCAACACACGACAGCAATGTCCGATTCACAAATGAATCATTCGTTTGAGTCGATTCCTTAAAATGATTCGGTCGAACTGAGGGTTTGGTTGACTTCGAAATACAATATTTTTCGTATTAACGTTACGTCTGCCAAATCTGCATATGACAGACAGTAAGATTAGTATGATTGTATGCTTTCCCGAATTCAGTCCTTGTAAATCACTTTAGTGTACAGGGAGTGAACTGAAGTGAGAATAGTCTTCCAACTTTTAACAGACTACTAAACATTAATATTGCTGAAACAATAACTATTTGATTCATATTTGTAAGTTAAGTACCTAGTCAATCTCAAATGAATCTTAAGTCGAACCAACTGTTTCGGGATAAAAAAAAAAGTAATTTTATCCAAGTAAAACAATTAATCAAAAGTGAATCAATATCATAAAATTTAAAGGTAAAGTGCCACACGGAGAACAACTTCGCATGCCGACTCAAAAGAATAGAGGAATTTGTTTCATGAATCGACTCTCTAGAATGATTCGAAGCCGCATAACAGCAGCGCGCGCTTCACACATGTGCTGGGCCAGAGCGAGGCTGAGCGGCCCGCGCTAAAACTGCGAACCAAGCACCAGTGTGTTAGATTTCCCGTCACACATCCACACAAGGCGGTCCCGACCCGACTTTCATACCTCGGATTGCTTCCTGACGGTGTTGTCAGGGCTCATCAGGTTGCTCAGTAAGAGGTAGAACTGCTGCTGCTCCGCCATCGCTGCTGGATTCAGGAAGAGAGACGAGCGAATGAGAGCCGGCAGGGGAAGCGACCTCTGACACCGGGCGGAATGAACGGAGAACCGTGATTGGCTCGTAACGCGCTGTCTCGGCACCACTGAGTGGCTAGCGCTTCTGAAGGAGATCAAATGATTGGTGCGTTGGGCTGTCAATCACCATGACGCACATATAATGCAGCTGCTGATCATCCCGTTGGCTGTAGAACGCGGGTAAAGTCGAAGTGGGCGGAGTCTAGACGAATGCAATAACGTCATTGCAAAGTAAGTGCGACCGTAAACGCGGGAAATTATCAGTCATTATTCAAAAATGTATTGTAGTTAAAAAAATATGGTAAATTAGAACAAGATAATTTGGGTTGGCCTTCATGAGTTCTTAACATTGAATTATGCTTAAGTATACAATTAGTTGTAAAACAACAGAAGCCGAGAACGCTGCACTGCTCTCTTCCATAGCCACCGGTGCTCTTTGGATAACTGGAGGTAAATACCAAATTGAAAAGATGAAATACTCAAAGGCGCTCCTACAGTAAAGATTAAAAGCCTTTAATTAACTGGGCTTAGTCATTAAAATGATTAAAAGTGGATCTACGTGTTTCGGCTACACAGCCTTCTTCAGGATACACATCAACTGTTCAAGCAAATCTTAAACAATTAATAAGCAATCATCAAAGACAGCTGGTTGATCAATGTTGGAGTAGCTGAGACTCTCCTCTTTGTACCAAACATAATATTACATTTAATTGAGAAAAAAATTAATTAAATCTAGAGAGAGAGAGATGTTTAATTCAGTTTTTTTCTAATGATTTACATTTTCATTTGTAATGATTTAAATTTTTTGTTGGATGTGTTGTTGGTGTTGGGGTGTGTGTGTATATCTATCTATCTATCTATCTATCTATCTATCTATATATATATATATATATATATATATATATATATATATATATATATTATACCAACACATCCAACAAAAATGTAAATCATTACAAAAAAGGTCAAAAAAACAAATTAATTTTTTAATTAAAGGGGTCATATGATGCGATTTCAAGTTTTCCTTTCTCTTTGGAGTGTTACAAGCTGATTGTACATAGATAAGATCCCTGAAGTTGCAAAGACTAAAGTCTCAAAACCAAAGAGATATTCTTTATCAAAGTTAAGACTCTGCCACGCCCCCCTAAAACGGCTCGTTCTAACACGCCCCCACATATCTACCTCACTATGTGGAAATATTAGCATAATGCCGCCCAAATGTTCACGCAAAGAAAGAAGGCGTGGTTTCAGTAACCGCAGTTAGTGTTGAAGCAGC
>NW_015505878.1:208919-210369 GCF_001515645.1 Sinocyclocheilus grahami
AGCTGTCTTAACCGTGGCTTGTGTACTGCAAACACATACCAGCTTCATCACTGTGTCTGTCACGCGACTCTGTTCCCCTTTCGGGTTCTGTCTTTACATTTATTTTGAAACATGAAGTTCGCGATTATGGTAAGGGGCGTTACATTTCCGATGAGTGCTTGTGATGTTCGGCCAATCACAATGCACTGGGTCAGCTGGCCAATCAGAGCAGACTGCGCTTGTTTGAAGGAGGGACTTTGTAGAAAACGAAGCATTTGAGAGAGGCGGGGCATAGAGGACCTACAATAATGTACAGTATTTGAAAAATAATGTGTTTTTTAAACATTAAAGCATGTCAGCATATTCTGTTACACCAAATAATGATCTTTAAAAAAGCACCATATGACCCCTTTAACTCCAGGAGGCTATGTCCCTGTATAGATCCAAAAAGTCTCTTGTTACAAAAGTCATTTTAGTCTATTGCCTCCTCTTATTGAACATGATTCAATCCCGATCACTTTAAGAAGGCTCTCACTAGCGTGACCTACTTCATTATAATGCCTCTCCATAGGATATAACATGTTTTTCGCACAAATAGCATATTTATGCTCAGACACTCTTAAACACAATTTCCTTTTGGTTTAACCAATGTAGAAATGTCCACACTCACATTCTAACCTATATATTACATACGAGGAATTAAAATTAATGAAGGACTCAATAGGATAAACTTTCCCAGAAATCATTTTTTATTCTCATCATGTTGTCACAATGTTTACAACACTCCACACCTAAAACTGCCTGTTGAAGAACCAAGCCATGTTTTCTTCTCAAGGGCCGGAAATTAGAAGATAATTATGTACCACCTTATTTCGTATAGCTGTTCATAGAGTACTATCACTTTCGATGATGTCCCAATTGGAATTTATAAGTTGTCCAGAAAAAAAAAACCCATTAGAATTGGTATTAGAATGTTGTCTTCTTATTCAATAATTGTTTCTTAGACTCAACTCTCTCTGTGGCTCTTGTTAAAACCTTCGAATCATAACCTCTGTCAAAATCTGCTAGTCATATCCTGTAATTCAATTTCAAAATCATCTTCTAAGTCACAAATACATTTCAATCTTTGGAACTGGCCATGTGAAATATTCTCAATCAGGCAAGGTGGATGAAAGCTATCAGCTTTTATATTTTTTATTATATATATTTTTAATAATATTTTTTTGTGTACAGTCATGGCCAAAAGTTTTGGCAGTGACATAAATTGTATGTTTTGCAAAGTTTGCTGCTTCAGTATTTGTAGATTATTTTTCCACATGTTTCTATGGTATACTGGAAAACAATGATAAGCATATTATACGTTTTAAAGGCTTTTATTGGCAAAAAATATATAATGAGTCAATATTTACAGTGTTGACCCTTGTTCTTCATAACCTCTGCAATTCGCTCTGGCATGCTGGATATTAGCTTC
>NW_015505878.1:211159-211839 GCF_001515645.1 Sinocyclocheilus grahami
TGTTTGTTATAATGAGAGGATATGTCTGTGATACATTACTCAACGCTGCAGAAACACGTACGTATATTAGAACCTTTGAAGCTCCCTCAGCGCAAACACAAATATGCTGATCGGGTCAGTCGCACGGGTGCTCCTAAATATTATTTCATAGTCGCACGCAGTAGTTTTCAGTCGCACTGTAGAGCCCTGTCTTGCCTTATTAGTTCTCGTGTAGATCACAATTTATGGGCTTCTGCTTGTCCACTCGCCTTTTTGAGGACTGACCACAGGTTCTCTGTGGGACTGAGATCTGGGGAGTTGCCTGGCCACGGATCCAAAATTTCAATGTAATGATCTTCGAGCCACTTCTTAAATCACTCCTTCTTTGTGACATGGTGCTCCATCATGCTGGAAAATGCATGGATCATCACCAAATTGCTCATGGATCGTTGGAAGAAGTCGCTCTTGCAGGACGTTTTGATATCATTCTTCATTAATGGCAGTGTTTTTGGGCAGAATTATGAGAGAGCCCACTCCCTTGGTTGAAAAGTAACCCCACACATGGATGGTCTCGGGATGCTTCACTGTTGGCACAACACAGGACTCATGGTAGCGTCCACCTTTTCTTCTCTGAACAATCGAATTTCCAGATGTCCCGACTCCCAAACAGTCGGAAGGGAGCTTCATCAGAGAAAATAACT
>NW_015505878.1:212440-254444 GCF_001515645.1 Sinocyclocheilus grahami
CAACCTGCTGCCATTCCTGAGCAAGCTCTGCACTGCTGCTGACATGATTCTGTAGCTGACTCCTCAGGAGGAGACGGTCATGGTGCTTGCTGGACACTCTGGGACAACCTGAAGACTTCTTCACTGCAGTCGAACCTCTCTCCTTGAAGTTCTTGGTGATCCGGTAAATGCTTCTTTCAGGTGCAATATTCTTGTAGCAATTTCCTTGCATGTGAGGCCATGTTGATGCAAAGCGATGATGGCTGCACGTGTTTCTTTGGAGGTAATCATTGCTAACAAGAACACAATGATTGGAAGTGCTTCTTCCCTCCTTTTATAGCAATCAGTCTGCTCTTACAGTCTCATTAGTATGATAGTGATTAACCTGACTAGGACTCATTCACACTTTCACATGTGCTGCTGATATGATTAGTCAATTAATGTTGGCTGGTCATTTTGTGTCAGGATCAAAAGTTCATTTTTTGGCCAATAAAGCTTTTAGAAATTATTTTAAATGCATCTGATCACTCTACACAATAATCTAGAAACAATGTGAATGAACACCATAACAGCTTAAGCAGAAAACTTTGCAAAACACAACATTTATATTGTGCAATAACATTATTCATACTGGTAACAAATTTATAGCCTGAATGCACTGTAAGTCGCTTTGGATAAAAGCGTCTGCTAAATGCATAAATTAATTAATTAAAATTTATTTATGTCACTGCCCAAACTTTTGGCCATGACTGTATGTATATACATGTATATATGAATGTATGTGTATGTATGCATGCATGTATGTATATATATATATATACTGTATATGAGGGGCCGTACAAGCCACACATTCTGCAAGTGAATATATATAGTTCAGTTTTTTTCTCAATTAAATTTAATATTGTTATGTTTGGTGCAAAGAGGAGAGTCTTACTCCCATTGATCAACCAGCTTTTTCTTTGATGATTGCTTACTAATTGTTGAAGAAGATTTGTTTGAACAATTGATGTGTATCCTGTCATAAATAGTAAGTGTGTGCGTGTTTGTCTTTGCTGCTGCTCAGCTCCTCTGTTTATGACTTGAATAACCTTTATTTTGGAGCATATTTTTTATTGTTTGAAAATATGAAAAAATGCATTGTACTGAAAGATGCAGAACAATTTGCATATGGCCATTTCACAAATGTGAAATTTCAATGCATGATCTTTCTCATTTGTATGTGCCATTCTGCTTAAATATATCAGTCATTCATATCTTTGATACTATGTTCACAGCAGATAGGTAAAATCATCAAACATATGTTATATCAAGTAGTACTAAAATGGAAATGTTTATTACATCTCTTATTTAAATAAAAGGTAAGCACCTTGCTGAACATATGAAATTATGACCAGAACATGACATAAATATAGATTAGACATGTTCAATGTATAGTAAGTAAATTTTATTTATATAGCACATTCAAACATAGCAAAGCTATCCAAAGTGCTGAAATTTGATTGATGTATCAATATTCAATACATTTCTAATTTCTAAGTTTTATATTGAGGTTTCGGGTGCATGTGCTAAAATATATTTTATCATATTTATGCATCCCTGTGCAATGTGATTGCATTACGGAAATTTGTATTCTGAAGTTCGCCAAGCTGAAAATGACACCGTGCTGAAGAAATAAAAAGGCCACATTTTAAAATAAATAAAATTACCTTTAATTGGCCACAAGAGGGCGCGAGAGAAACTCTATGAATCTCCAGACATGAGCCGTAACTGCAATAACTATTTGTTCGCTTCAGTCACACTGAATGTCATTACATTAAAAAACAAAATGTCAAAGAAAGTCTTATCTGTTCTCAAATGCTTCAGGATCTTTTCATTTCACTAACTCCACCGTTTTTTAAGTCTTAGACAAAATACTGTCTGTCTTCATTTTCAACACTGCATCTATTGTTTTAGTATGTCAAGCTTCTTTTTGTCAAACGCTTTGCTTAAAAAAGTTAGGCAACACAGTTTTATATTTTAGCATATTTATGGATCATCAATCAACCCTGACTCACACAGAAACTGTTGAAGTGCCACAACTTTTGTTTACCCTTGAGCACAAGTAAATTAATGCTACACCATAAATGTTTATGTTCTCTTATTTTTTTTATTCATATTTTTATGGCTTCATTTTGTCAACAGCTTTTATTTTCAAGCTCACAGCCTGTGAAGCAATGCATTGGACTTGTGGAAAGTGTAGTGTCTGCATGCTTCCATTACAGTCACTTTGAGCCATTGCAAACACAAGAAAAACAAACTACAACTAGATTTCATTTTCTGAAGGGAATATGAGTGGTGCTTGCCAATGCAAAACTCATCATTACATGTTCTGAATGGTTGCTAGGGAGTTGCTAGGTTTCAAATGGTTGTTTGTGCATAGGCAGTTGTTAGGGTGGATGTAATATTAGATAGCAACTTGTCTTTTGAAAATCATATTTCCCATGTTACCAAAACAGCATTCTTCCATCTTAGAAACATGTTACCCATTTCTGATGCAGAAAAGCTAGTTCATGCATTCATGACCTCTAGACTGGACTATTGTAATGCACTGCTAGGTGGTTGTCCTGCATCTTCAATAAACAAGCTACAGGTAGTCCAAAATGCAGCGGCTAGAGTCCTTACCAGGTCAAGAAAATATGATCATATTACCCCGATTTTACAGTCTCTGCTCTGGCTACCTATTAAGTTCCGTATCAGTTACAAAATATTATTACTTACCTATAAGGTCCTTAATGGTATAGCTCCTGCGTACCTAACTAGCTGTTACGGAGTAAACAGAGGAAGCGTGCGGATTCATCTGCAGAGCTTTATTCATTAACATGGTCAGAAACAGGCATGGGTCGATACACAGCAAACAGTAATAAAATAGGCAAGACGAAGAGTAATCCAAAGGCAAGAGTTGGTCTGCGATCGGCAAACAATATCCAGAGAGCTAGGCAAAAAGGGGTAATCAGGCAAGGCAAAACAAAATCAAGACTAGGACTAGAACTGGGCAAGGGAAGAGGCTCCGTAGAGTAGCTACGCTAGACAGCACAAAGCTAACAACACTCGGCAGGGAAGAGGAAGTGAGTCAGAGTAATATAGTGTGTGCGATTGGTTTCAGGTGAGCGTGTGATTAGTGAAATGGCAGATGGGAAATGTAGTCCAAGGTAACGTGAAACAGTCTGTGTAGTGTGAGTGTCAATATAATGGAAGGGTTACCTCTGGTGGCAATTGGACTCCCGTGGTAACTAGGATTTACACAAGCTTCAGTCTGGATCCAGAACACCTGAGAAGAGATGATGCCAACCCCTCAGAGGACCTCAGATGATGCCAACCCTGAAACAACATACAGAACTACCACATTTTGCTATAGGTTTGATTGCATCATATAATAATTGCTGTTAATAGTGTTCATCGTCTGTTTGATTACGTCTTTAATTGATTTTTCCGTACATTTCTTCATATGTACATTAACTGACAGTCACCACTGATAAGTACTAAGATACTAAATATATTGTAGAAACTTAATTTTCTGTAAAGTTGCTTTGCAACGGTTTGTATTGTGAAAAGTGCTATACAAATAAACTTGAACTGAATTGAATTAGAGTATCTAGGTTATATTTTAAAACGTGATTTGTTAAAAGAGTGTTTGCTGTAGTGCATCTTATATTTATTCTCATTAAACAACCTACAGTTTTTAATCAATTTCACAGATCGCTTGCTATAGATCTGTGTGTGATTGATAGAAAATAGATACACTCTCTGGAGATAGGAGCTGTAATGGTGAGTGAGATATTTCTGAGCCAGGCCACATCAACTGACAGACGGGGAAAGCGGGGTCTCCCACGACCCTTTGTGGTGTGGGATGGAGATGTGGAAATAGCACTCTGCATTTTGGCAGCAGTCGAGTCCCTCTGGGGTAGTTTGGAGAGCGACCAAAGCAGAGTGGAAATAGAAGTTGGAAAGGAAAGAGACATGCGTTCTGTAGAGTAAACTACCCGTCATGCCTCTGCAGTTGAATATAGGTTAGTGAAAAAAATCACTGTATGTACAGTTGACTTAAAAAAAAAACATGCACACAAAACAATTTATATGTAATGCTACGGACCTTATACAACCTTTGCAATTTCACAAAACACCCAGCAGCCATTCAAAATACTCAAGCCACATGCTAAACATGCTAAAAACACCTTACAAGAACACCTTAGCAACACCTTATGAAGAACATAGGATTTCAGTCAAGTCACATTTTTTATATAGCGATTTTAACAATACAGACTGTCAAAGCAACTGTACAGCATTAATGAGAAAATTAGTGTGTCAATAATGCAAAATGACAATAGTAAACACAAAATTTTCAGTTAAAGGCAGTTCATTATTGAATTCAGTGATGTCATCATCCAGCTCAGTTCAGTTTAAATAGTCTCTGTGTAATCAAGTCGACGTAACCCTGGAAATTAAGTGTCCCCAACTAAGCAAGCCAGAGGCGACAGCGGCAAGGAACCAAAACTCCATCGGTGACAGAATGGAGAAAAAACCTTGGGAGAAACCAGACTCAGTCGGGGGGCCAGTTCTCCTCTGACCAGACGAACCAGCAGTTCAATTCCAGGCTGCAGCAAAGTCATATTGTGCAGAGGACTCAACTGGTTCCTGTGGTCTTGTGGCCGTATAGGAGACAAGGTCTTCACTGGGGATCTGTCTCTGGGGCTCATCTAGTTGTCCTGATCTCCGTTGACATTCATGGCTGTACATGTCCTCTCTAGGTGTTGATCAGAGTTCAACTTTAGAAACCACTTAGCAACACCCTAGCAACAACCCAGAGCACCACAGCGATCATTGCTTAGCAAAATGCTAACAACATCTTAGTAACTGCATAGCAACACCCTGGGATCTACAAAGCAACATCCACAACAACTCAGAACACCTAAGCAACCACATAGCAACACCCTGGCAATAAGAACATCGGGGAAAAAAACTGCATAGCAATACCTAGTACATCCTAGTAACTGCATAGCAACAACCCAGAGCACATCCTAGCAACAGCAGAGAAATGAAACTACATGTTAGCAACCCCCTAGCAACCAAATATACCAACCCTGGCAAACCACCTAAACATCCTAATAACTGCATAGCAACAATAGCAATCCACCACACCCTATCAACAACACTTCCTGGCAACCACCCAAAACACCTTAGTAGCTGGATAGCAACACCCTGGCTGCAACAAGAAAACCTAAAGGTGATGATACATACACAGGGCATTTTCTCTGAGCAATGTTGCCGGGAAACTTTATTGAGCAATGTTGCTTGGGCACTTTCCCATTAAGAATGGGCAACAAATTTCTATCTGGAGACTCATGGGCCCTGTGTCTCACCTGGTTGCCCATTGCAGCATTGCCCAAAAAGTTGCACTGTGTATCACTTTAAAAACTTAGCAGCCACATAACAACATGCTAACAACCAATAAAACCCCCATCCTAGCATCTAGCATGCAACATTCAAAAAATAATAATTCAGCAACACCTTAGCAAGTGGTGCATGAACACCACTGACATTTTCTTCAAAACAAAAAAAGTCCAAATCTAGTTAATCATTTCCTATCTGTGTTATGGTCTGATTTCTAATGGTATGTATGTCCTTCAAAGACATCTTCAGCCCTCGTCCTCCACAGCTTCCCAGAACACAGGGGCTCGTGGGTATTATGTAAAGTGTGTGTAATGTACGTGGGTGTGTTTGGGAGAACAGGACTATCTGGAAGGAAAGTACATACTGATCATTTCAGACTAGTAATCATTATAGTGCACTACACTAAGGCATTTCAGTGCACATTTCCGCAGATACAGAAGATCATTCATTCTATGCATCCTAAAAAATCCATACTATGCATAAAATGCATACTACAGTATATACTGCAGAAATAGGATGAGTGTAGTAGTATGATATTCCAAACATAGGCAATAATAAATCATTTAAAGCTACTGTCTCCTTTATGAAATAGGACACTGCATCAGTCTGATATGCATGAGAAATCTGAGGATTGAGAAAACACAAGCTCTGCAGAATCGTTTGTAGATTGTATCTCCAGATGGCGATCAAAGTGTGTGTGTGTGTGTGTGTGGAAAACAGACGATCCAGAGGAGAATGAGGTGTGTAAGCATCACTAGGTCTGATGCAGAGTTCACAGAGGGTGGTAGTGGCTTCCCCCCCACTTATAATGTTAGTCAAGGTTTCTGTTACCAAAAATGGTCATAACTTAGTTTATTACTACCATTTTCCACCCTCTTTACAGGCCTTAAACATGCTGTTTTTGCTGCTGCACATTTAAGAGAAATAGACTACCTATTATGATTGATTAACCTCTGCTTACAAGCACAGTTTAAATGTTCTGAATAGGTCTTGATACATATGGGGGGTCACATGTTAATGAGCTCATATCTGCGACTTTATGCCAACCAATAAGTTTGCAGGTGTTTGACTGTTAAAGAAAAAAAAGAAGGGCTTTTTTTGAGCCAGTTATCTGAGTATGGCATTACTGCAAAAGAAAAATATCCAAATAGAAATAGAAAATGCATGTATGTAATGCAGCTTAATAAATTGTGTTAATGTGCTGGAACCTTAGCAACTCAGAATACTCAAGCAACCTCATAACAATGTGTTAAAAAAACTCAGAACATCTTTAGCAAGCACATAGCAACACTTTAGCAACCACTAAAAAGAACATGGGACTTCAAAGTACCTTAGTAACTTCTAGACAACTGTATAACAACACCCAGGCAACCATCCAAAAAATCCTAGTAACAGCACAGAAATACAACATGCATGCATCCTCTAGTAACCAAACATAACACCCTGGCAACCAACCAAAATATCCTAGTAACAGTATAGCAACACCCTGGCAACAACCCAGAACACCCTAGCAAACACATAGCAACACACCAGTCATCATCCAAAACTGCAACAACCCAAAACATCTTAGCAACAGCACAGAAATGCAACATGCATTAGTAACTACATAGCAGCACCTCAGAACAACCTCCACAGTGCCCACTCAGAACATATACACAACTGCATAGCAACACCCTGGCAACCATCCAAATCATCCTAGTAACTACATAGCAAGACCCTGGCAACCACATAGCAACATGCTTACACTCTAAAAAATGCTGGGTTGTTTTAACCCAACTTTGGGTCAAATATGGACTAACCCAACAGCTGGGTTAAATTCTTACATTCAATTTTTAACCCAAAAGTTGGGTTAGTCCATATTTGACCCAAAGTTGGGTTGAAACAACCCAGCATTTTTTAGAGTGTACAATAACTCACAACACCTAAGCATTCAAATAACAAAACTAACCATCCAAAATATAGTAGCTGCCTAGCAACACCCTGGCAACAACCCAAACAGAATGGATGGTAAATGATGCAGCTACAATATCTATCAGCAGGGGACCACACCAATTTTAATCCATTGATTTTTTTCACACTTTTCAAAAAAGGAAGGTGGAAACTCCTAATCTTCTAGCTCTAGTTCCAGTTCTTATCAAATACAGCTGAACCAATTCACCAATGTCTTTGAGTTCACTTACAAATCACAGACAGGTGTGTTTGGAGCAGAACTGGAGATAAACGCTGCAGGAAGATGGATCTTCAGGAGCAGGATTGAAACCTCTCATCCAAGAGCCTCCCGACAGAGTGACTCTCAGCATGGAGAGCCTTTGAAAGCCTTGACTTCACAGCTTTCTTCACCCCCACCCACCACCAGCTTCAGATGGCTTCGCCCAAATTATGATCCTAGATCAGCACTCCTCAAAAATGTGCACTTCATAAGGATTTATTTGGGTTTTTAGAGGTTGTTCTTTCACAGCTTTGAAGACATAGGCCTAATTGAGTTATCAGTTTGAAATGTTGAACTTTGTCTCAGTTATTTCTCATAGAATTCCTCAAAATTAACAAAATAATTGGATTCGAAATAAGTAATGTGATATTTTACTCAGGAGAAGCATCTGAGAAGCAGGGAACCTCAACAAAATTCTCCATTTGCTGTCATTTTATGTCTAGAAGAAACAACTAAGCTATAGAAAAGATGCCATTTCTGATTTTTCGTTTTCTTTTTATGGCCCTGAACGCCATGATAGTGAGTTTTACATGGCATAAACATCAACTTAAAATCTGGGTATTTGTTTATTTGCACATAAAAAAAATCACATCATATTTGTGATGTCAGCATGAACAATATTTGGTTGGTGGAAACTTTAAACTCCTCCAGTGTGTTTCGGAGGTAATGGTCATAATTAGCTTGACCAATAACACTCCGCTTCTAATGAAGCATTAGAAAGTGATGGATGTCTCACCACACCAGCAGAATCAGCGGGATATTTTGGCCCTCGTTAGTGCAAATAATGTCTTTTAAAGAGCGCTGCGGAGAATTCACTGGTGCTTAAATGATGAATCATGGGAAGGTGTTTCCAGATGTTTCCAGCTGCTTGTTTCTGAAAAACAACACAATTCTAAAGCCAGTGTGGCACAAAGTTCTGAAGAGCTTTTTTAACCCCTCAAATAACCATTTTATGCTGTGTTTAGTCACAAATCTATAGTTTAACCCTTGTGCCGTGCTGAAAATCCTTTACCTAAATAGTGTTCCCAGTCAAGAAATGTCCAGCCTTATGAAAATTGCTTGAAAATGTCTCAACATCTTGGATTCAATCTTTTTATCAACTTGTTTTCTTTCAATTAGCACAGGTTTTGTATTTCATTTTGGAACTGACCGAATGTCAGATGAACTGAAACTCAATGACCTCCTCAATTTTTATATATATATAAAAAGCATAATTCATGGATAATTTTGGCAATATTCATAAAAAAAATTAGGTGCATAAGCTCAGATCAATGAGGCCTAATACCAGCGATAACATTAATTAGTTTTTTTAGGGGAAAAGAAAATCCTCTCTGTGTCAAAATGACCAGAACACATGAGAGTTAAAACCAAGTTCTTCAAAATGTAATTATTGTGTAACTGTTTTAAAAAAAAATGGTTTAACCATCAAGTAAACAGAAATAATATAATATAATATAATATAATTGGGGGGTTGGTGTTAAAGAATTGTGTTATAATAACCCCTACAAATACTAGAATTATAGTGTGTATTATATTCACACTATAAACACTTTAAAGGAGACAGACATGTAGATGTTTGTGAAAGATGTATTCTCTGTTTTGGAGGGATGATTATTTTTAAATCATACCTTATTTATTGCATCAAAATTTGTTAATACTTTACTATATTTAAGGGTGGATAATTTTATCAGTTGTTCATTGCAATAATACATAACTACAATAACTTTGTCTATTGCTCTTATGAAAGTTTATAGCATGATTTGTGAAAATGTAACTATACTGAAACCAAGTTCTTCAAAATGTAATTATTGTGTAACTGTTTAAAAAAAAATGGTTTAACCATCAAGTAAACAGAAATAATATAATATAATATAATATAATTGGGGGGTTGGTGTTAAAGAATTGTGTTATAATAAGCCCTACAAATACTCATTATATACACACTATAAACACTTTAAAGGAGACAGACATGTAGATGTTTGTTAGAATTATAGTGTGTATTATATTCACACTATAAACACTTTAAAGGAGACAGACATGTAGATGTTTGTGAAAGATGTATTCTCTGTTTTGGAGGGATGATTATTTTTAAATCATACCTTATTTATTGCATCAAAATTTGTTAATACTTTACTATATTTAAGGGTGGATAATTTTATCAGTTGTTCATTGCAATAATACATAACTACAATAACTTTGTCTATTGCTCTTATGAAAGTTTATAGCATGATTTGTGAAAATGTAACTATACTGAATGACATAGCATAGACTTCTTCATGGCTAGTGTTTGTGTATTTCATTTCATTCTGTAACCTACTTGTTCTACAGATCTGTGTGTACACTCTAAAAAATGCTGGGTTGTTTCAACCCAATGTTGGGTCAAATATGGACTAACCCAACTGTTGGGTTCAATTTTGGTTACAACAGTTGGGTTAGTCCATATTTGACCCAACATTGGGTTGAAACAACCCAGCATTTTTTAGAGTGTACTAGTGTTAAATGCTACTGTTTTTGACAGCGTTGATAACGTTTATGACAGATAATATTGTGATAATTTTTGCTTTTCCCGTACCGATTGTCATATCCTGTTAGCAAAAACCTGTCCATGGGCTTTTTTGATTGCTTTCAGTTTAAGTGCCGGCGATGCAGTGTTGCCAGATATTGATACTAAAACAATCACAAAAAAAAGAAGAAATTATTTCCAATCTTTTGCAAATAAGATAAAGATATTAGCTGACTCTAAACTGGAACTTACTACTTTATTTATTTTCTAAAGTGTTAAATTAAGTGGAAAAGACAAGTCCAAAAACATAATATATAATAGCTGGATCTGGCAACACGGAGGCTGCGCCCGCGCCCTCACTCACAACAACTCTCTCAAGCCTCGTTCACTCCGCCAGCGTCTTGCAGCGATCATTTTCATAACAGGGACGCTAAACATTCTTGTAAACTGTCTAAATTGAATTATACATGCAATGCAGGTATTCATATGAGGAGTTTAGCATTAAATTAGTAATTCAAAGAACAAATTTTATTTTTGAACATGAAAAATGTACCGAGGTCTGGGCCTCGGTGGCCTCATAGCTGGTTACGGGCCTGGGGCCTCATTTATAAAATACTGCGTAGAAAGAATCCTAAATTAGATTTTACAATCATTTCTCAAAGTGCGTACGTCTGATTCATAGAACGAACTGTGCGTACGCCTCTCTTTTAGATGTGAAATCTATAAATTGCAATGAACTGTGCGTACGTCTGCTCAGACCCGGACGTGGCGCTAAGCTCTTTTCCACGGCTGTGTCCGAAATCGCCCCCTATACCCTAAAAATTTACTGAGGTCTGGACCTCGGTGGCCTCATAGCTGGTTACGGGCCTGGGGCCTCATTTATAAAATACTGCGTAGAAAGAATCCTAAATGAGATTTTACAATCATTTCTCAAAGTGCCTACGTCTGATTCATAGAACGAACTGTGCGTACGCCTCTCTTTTAGATGTGAAATCTATAAATTGCAATGAACTGTGCGTACGTCTGCTCAGACCCGGACGTGGCGCTAAGCTCTTTTCCACGGCTGTGTCCGAAATCGCCCCCTATACCCTTAAATAGGGCACTATTTGAGGGAACAGCCATTTTTAGTGGTGTCCGAAACCATAGTGGATGTTCTCGAGTGCACTCATTCAATCCCACAATGCACTGCAAAAACGAGTGTACAACTGGTGCACGCTCAACGGCTAGATATTACGGCCCATAATGCACCGTGAGAGTCACGCGCCGAATGAATTCCCGCACCTCGCCAGAAGATGGCACCCGCAGTTGAATAATCAATCCGTTCATTTTTACAAAGCGCTCATCCATGGCGGCGTACAGCATAATGTACAACACGGGTATAAATTCATTGTAAATTGATTATTAAATTGTTTGATTAGGGTTTATACATAATTTCCGTGACAGAGTTCGAGATAAATCCTTTAATCTTACTACTGGAGCTGCTAGTTTGCTAGTTTCAAATGATTAATAAACAGCAAGCACAAACTATGCTAAAGCGGCATTCCTTCCGGTGCACTCAGTGTCCGAATTCACTACTCGTTTTCATTCACTCCTTCTAGTGAACTGAATTAGTGACCTAATGTAGAGAATAGTGAATGAGGGTATAGGGGGCGATTTCGGACACAGCCCCCATCAAAGACCGTTTTTATAAATATGAACGTTGCCGTGGATTTTTGCGCACGCACACTCTACGTTAAAATCACTCTACGTTTTATAAATGAGGCCCCTGGTCTTAGTTTGTGTTTACATATAACAACAAATAGGGTTTTTTAAATATAAATTCCTTTTAACATGACCTCTATAGCAATTGTTAGTCCAGACATAATTTTAATTCAAAATGAATTAAGTTTTCTATGGATTTACATCGAAGGCAGAGTAGACGCCATGTTTAATTTTTCGTGCAATGAAAACGAGGCTGCAAGGGATAGATGTACCCGGATGATTCAACGGTTTTCAAGCACTTATTTTCACCAACGCAATTTTATCCAAATACTGAGATGTAGCTGATGTATGCACCTTCTGTAAATATGAATGTAAAGATATTTGTCTTTTTTTTCTTGTAAGGTTTCTACACTTTCTAGAATGATTTGTTTTTCTAAAGTAAATATTGATTGTAGCAAGTCTATGCATTAAGGATGTTATTATTATTTTTTAACAAAAACAAGGCAGAAGATAAGAATAAATCATAATAAAAGTCTACTTTTTTCAGAAGATACGATATATTTCAGGTAGGCCTACAGTAAATGATTGACGGATGGATGGATTGATTTTTGTATTGTTCTTTTCTTTTTTATCCTATAGGATTGAGACATTGTGCAAGAATAAGTTCTGTTTTTTGATATGTGAATATGCTTGAAAATGTTTCAAGTTCCTCTTAAAGTCGCTCAATGATGTTTCTCATGCAACACTAAATAATAAAAGGGGGAAAAGGTCCTATGTGTTGCGGGTATAATTCGTTTTGGAAAGACATTTGTTGCAAATTCAATGGAACATTTCTTTACAACCCCTAAAGAAATACACTATTATTTCCAGCATATTGATGGGCCACATAAATGACATTTTAAAAATTGTGGAGCGAATTCTGACAAGAACATTAAGGCTTCACACACACACACACACCCAGTCATACATCAAGTCTTTATTGAATAGGACATTTATCCTTTGAAAGTCTTACTAGAGAACTTACAGTTTAAGTCAGTGTGTTTTTCTTTGAGGAAGATGAATCTTCTCATAAGGTCTTGTATGTGTGAATCTTTCATTTTCTGCTGTTATTGAATACACTGCCGTTCTCTCTCCATCAGACACATACAAACACACACAACCATCTCCTGTGTCCTTGCCTCCATCCTGCCATAATATATATATATATATACACACATACATATATGCACATCTAAAGAAAACAAATGTTTGTCTTTACAATCTAGCAACTCAGGTGATGTGAATTTGATTAGACATGTTTGAGACTGAGTTTGAGACATTGTTGAGGAGACACAATTTCATGTCTTTGCTGTGTGGGAGAAACAACTGCGACATTAGAGAGTGTTTGAGAGAATGCAAAGTGTCTGCACACACCATAGGCCTATAGCTTCTTCTTCTATACAAAAACCCAATTTACCATAAACAAAGATAACAACATCATGTTATGTTATCATCCTGTTGCCATGACACCCAGCGATGTGGCCTCCGGCGAATCTTGTCCTATAGACCTGCTTTTCACATGCTGTTCCATCATTGCAGGATCTCAGAGGAGGATGAAAGCCTGCTGTAGTGGGTGGTGTGAAATCTCCTGTCAAACGTCTCACTCACTCGACTAGATAACAGCACATTCACTCCAAACACCACTAACGCAACATTAAAGTGAAGCTTGATGTTCAGCTCTGGAGAAATTCAACATCTTAACTCTATTATGAGTGGAATATATGTATATATGAAGTATACTGCATGTACTGTTGGATTGTTGTTAACTGAAACTATTAAAATCATTTTGGTTGATTACAATATATATATATATTGAAAATAACACATATATATATATATATAAAATGAAAATTAGAAACAAAATAAGTCGAAGTATTACAATTACTAAAACAAAACAAAAAAACAACCTACAAATAATTAACTAAAAATCAAAAATATGATAAGTACATGAAGCTACTTATCCCACACGGTGCTATTTTCAAATAAAACTATTAAAATTGTTTTGGTTAATTACAATATAAAATAATATATAACAATGTAAAATAGAACGTTATATATATATATAAAATATAACACACACACACACATTTTATGGGGACAAATTCATAGGCATAATGGTATTTATACGGTCCAGACTGTATTTTCTATCCCCTTACCCTATACCTCTCGCACATAACTTTCAAAAAAGATCATTCTGTATGATTTATAAGCTGCATTCCTCATGGGGACCATGTACACACATGTAATACCAGGTACACACACACAAACACACACACACATACACACACACACACACACACTAACACACACACATACACACACACTCTCTCTCTCTCTCTAAAAAAATGGAAAAAATGAAAAACTGGAAGAAAAAAAAAAGGAAAATACTAAAATCTCAAAAACTATATTGAAATACCATATATAAATTCAGAATAAATCTGGCAACAAAAGACTCATAAATTGGGCATCTTTAGCTCAAACCACACACAAAACTGTGTTTTCCATCTAATGCGCATATGCATTTCCTCTGTAAAAAGACGATTAGCTCCATTAGCCAGACAAACTCAAACTTGCGTCTACAGCTATGAATAAGATGTCTTTATTGTCGTGTTAAATGAAACCATATTCACAATCCATTTACCATGTGGAAGAGGGTAAATGGTCACTTAAAAAAATATAAGATCAATGATGAAAGTTAAAAAGGCAAACCCTTAGTTCGCATGGAAAGGCAGATTCATGATCGTCTGGAGGATCGTTGAGTGATTGTGTATTTTTGTGTGTGTCTATTCCGCTTGTTCGGTCTCATCTGCTGTAATATTCACAAACAATGATATTTTAGCCATGCATATGACTGCTAAATCAACATACTGAAAGTCTGACATCTTTTATAAACTACACACAACCGTCTTGAATTGTTTTCTATACATTTGCTTTTTACATATTTGTACATTTCTGGATTCGCGAACCACATGATCGAATGAATCACAGACGTGATGGTTTAAATAAGAATTGCTCTGTAATACCAAACGACCGTAATACCAAAACGACAATATAGATAAAGAAATGTTGTCATCTTATATTCTAATGATTAAATAAACAAATAAAATGACAAAACAATATCCTCAAAAACTTTAATAACAGATTTGGTAGCCTGTAACTCTCCTGAGAAAGGTATGATAAAATGATTTTGCTTATTATTCTTCTCGTCATATTTGCTCAAAGCAGATGAATTGAGGGGCGCTTCGATTGATAATAAAGTGCCCCATACAAACTATATTTGTATTCCTCCAAGTGTTTCTGTACAACATTCATGTGGTTGACTGCATCATGCTTATTCCTGTTCCAAAATATCATTAAATTAATAATCACATCTTGTACAGGCTTCAAGATTAATAGGCACTTTCCACAAATAGGGTACAAAATAGGGTTTGAAACGCTGATAAAGCTTGCTCGTCCACCTCAGGAGGTCAAACTAAAAATTACATGAGCTGTTTTATTTGAAATATATTTTAGTTATTTAAATAAAAGTAAAATACATGTTTAACATTTTTAAATGTAGAATTTTTTTTTTTTAATTATTACATATTTTAAAATATTATTAATATGTTTTCTATATTTAAAGGGGTCATATGATGTGATTTCAAGTTTTCCTTTCTCTTTGGAGTGTTACAAGCTGTTTGTGAATAGATAAGATCTGTAAAGTTGCAAAGACTAAAGTCTCAAATCCAAAGAGATATTCTTTATAAAAGTTAAGACTCGTCCACGCCTACCTAAAACGGCTCGTTTAAACACGCCCCAACATGTCTACGTCACTGTGTGTGAAGATTTACACAACACTGCCCAAATGTTCACGCAAAGAAAGGAGGAGTAACTTTATTGTTGCTGCCACCGCCGCCTCCATGTTGTGAAGACGCTGTGTGTTTCGAAAAATACTTTGTTATTTAGGACACGTATAATGGGTTTTAATGTTTTTGTCTCGTCGCTCCGGGACACGGCCTGACAGTATTGTAAGGGCTTAAAACATTTCCGTCACACGCTTGAGGAATTCGGCCAATCTCAATGCACTGGATAGCCAGCCAATCAGAGCACACCTCGCTTTTCAGACGATGAGCTTTGTAAAAATCGAAAGGCGGGGCATAGAGGAGAAACAATAATGTAGAGCATGTGGAAAATTATGTGTTTTTTGAACCGCATAAACATGTTTTATTACACCAAATACACAAAATAATGTTCTTTTCAGCAACATCATATGACCCCTTTAAACGAATATCAATTCAACAGATGTTATATGATTTTAACTAGACCTCTGAGGCGCAGCAGGCCTGAATCACCATTTTAAAGGGTCATACAGACATTTGACATATTTAAAACTAGCTGCTTTGAACGCTAGGTTAATTTAACAATTTATCCAACTAGTTCTTTATGAATTTATTGCTTCAAATAAAAGTATCAGGACATTTGGACTCTTTTTGTGGAAAGTGTTGATAGCGTTTCATGACGAATACGGTTCCCATCTAATTCAAAGCTATTCTAAAGCAAACCCCATGATTGTTTTACTACATTATTACAAAATACATAACTCAGTATTTGCAACATTCTATATCAAGGTGCTAATTAAAAACCACAACATAATCAGCTGATTATTCCCAGCGGTTTCGTAAATCAAAACAGACACAACATTACAAAAGAAAAGTGCTTCTCAACATCCTATTTGGCTTCTTCAAAGAAAATGTCCCTCAAACTCTCAAAGTAAAGCCCCTCGTTGCTGCAACGGTACACTCGTACACACATCGATCCCCTCATGAACATTTCAAACATCGACGTCTGATAGTCCCTCAGAGGAAACGTCACCTTTGCTGACAGCGGGCCGTTTGGAAGAACAAAACTAGCTCATTCTGGCTCTTTATTAAAGTAATGGCAGTTTAAGACATCAGGTTCTATATGTGCAAACTAAATGGCGAAACCGACACGATCAAGTCTCTCGCGAACAGCGCCAAACTTAGAATGAACGTATTGAAAACATGCGGGGAAAAGAAAGACCCAAGTATGGTGCAGTTTTAACCCCTTTGACCTTTTTTACAGTTTCTTTTTGATTCAGCTATCATAATCGTGTTAAATTGAAGCGTTCACACACTAGACAAAGTTTTGAGTTTTGCGATCTATGTTTTGGAGGGAAACGTTTGGTCATAAGAGGGAAAACAGCAAACTGGATTTTGCCTCACTTGAAATTCCAAGAGCTCAACAGATACTAAAAAGCTACGTTTGTTTGCACATCGCAACATCGCTTTCACAAACCCTTGCGTTTCTCATCTACGGTACGTTCAGAGAACATTCGCAAGTTACAGTTTTGCAAAATTATAAAATGGAACGTTCCCTTAATGCTTTCTCTAACATTTGAATAACCAAGAAAAAATGGGCAGCAAACAAAAGTATTTTCCAAGAATGTTTTGCTTATGTTCTCATTATGTTAATAAACCATTAGTTCTGAATAGTTTTCGAACATTAAAAAGTCCAGTTTTTTTTTATGTTTTAAAAATGTTCTTTCTTGGTTATACGAACATTAATGGAACATTCCATTGTATAATTTTGCAAACATTATGGGGATGTTACTTTTGAATGTTCTCTAAACATTCTGAAACAAGTTGTAACATTTAAAAAAAGTCTTAGATGAACATCCAACTAAAACATTTTAGAAATAAATGTTCCATGAATGATGTATAAATAATGTTTTTGTGCCAACGTTTTTTTTTTTTGAGAACGTTATTAATGACCAGATAACTTCAAACGTTCTATTAATGTTATAGGAAGAATGTTTGCTCATAACCTTGAGTGAACCTTGCCAGAACATTCTGAGAATGTTCCGTTAGCTGGGTATGTTTTTGCGATGCATCTTTCCCGTTGAAATCAATGAATTTGCAGGATTGTCTAGTGTGTAGACGCCATTCGCGTGTGCATGACGTGTATAAACACCACATTAGTGAAGAGCTCCATGTTGTACCCCTTTGAAAACCTTACGTGGCTCCTGATTGTGGGGTTATTGTATATTGCAGGAGGAGCAGCACGGGTCTTCCTTATCCGGCTGTGAGGCATAGTCCATCTGCCTGACTATCTCCGAGAACAGTTCGTCCACCATGGTTTTGCTCTTGGCCGATGTCTCCATGAACGGGCAGCCCCATTCTTCAGCTAGAGCTTGACCCTCGCTTGATGAAACCTCGCGCTCATTGTCCAGGTCCACCTTGTTTCCCACAAGTATCACGGGCACACGCTCGTACCTGTAAACATACATGACTCCAGAATGAGTGAAATTCCAAGGTGAAAGAGTATAGAGTCTAGTAGAAATTTTTCTTTGGCTCACCAATACATTAAAAAGACTAAACAGACAGTTAAAATACATAGAATGCCTATAACAGACAGTTAAAACAATAATAATATTGAAACATAGTTCATGCCACTATCAGTCACTTGCAGAGTTGAGGATTTTAATGGCATTAGGAACAAAAGACCTCTTAAACACATTTTTGTTTGCTAAAGGAATTCGATAGTGCCTTCCTGACCTCATAGGCTCAAACTGACTAAAGCGAGGATGAGAATTATCTGCAAGAATACTCCTCACCACATTATTTGTCTTTTCAGTGTAGAGTTGTGTTAAGGGCTTCTACTATTTTACTTGCCATTACTACAATTCTGGACAGTTTGTTCTTGGGTTTGCAGTTTAAATGATCGTACCAGGCAGGGATATGAAAAGTTAATACACTCTCAACAATGGATTTGTACACTAGTTCCAGAATATGCTGACTGACACAGAGGCTGCTCAGTTGTTTAAGAAGAAAGAGTCGCTGCGAACATCTTTTGAAAATATACTCTGTTTTCAGTAAAATGCACACGAGAATCCAAAAACTGAACCAAGATGTTTAAAATTTGGCACAATTTCAACTTGTTGGCCCTCAAGTGAAATTGGCTGGATTGTCATATCTAGTTTTGTACACATAATTAATTATTTTGTCTTAGCGACATTGATTTCTAATTGACTTTGTGTGAGCCAGATAGACAACATCATGTGAGGAATTTGTTTTATCCAATAGACCAACTATCATCGGCATATTTAAATAACCTAAAATATTCCTTATTAATCATAAACTCATTAGTAAAGAGAGAAAAAAAGCACAGGGGAAAGAACACAGCCTTGTGGGCAACAAGTGAGCACATCAGACATAACCCCTCTGACACAGACCCTCTGTGGACGGCAAGAAAGAAAGTTTCTTATCCAAAGGACTAACCCTGTATCTATATTAAGTAACTAAACTATTTTAATAGTATTAACTAAAAACTATTTAATTGCATTAACTGAACTAATGAATAAAAATCTAATAAAAAATAAATAAATCTAGTAAAAATGACATTATGCTGATAACAAAAAGTAATTATTTCCATTATTTTTATTTCATTATTATTTTTGCATTATTTTCAACCAAATTAAACAATCATATATATATGATTAACTCTATGCGCAGGAGATGTGTTGCACTGCATGAGGCAAATGGTGGTCACACCAGATACTGACTGGTTTTCAGACCCCCCCCGGACCCCCCAATACAGTAAAACTGCACATTTTAGAGAGGCCTTTTATTGTGGCCAGCCTAAGGCACACCTGTGCAATAATCATGCTGTCTAATCAGCATCTTGATATGCCACACCTGTGAGGTGGATGGATTATCTCGGCAAAGGAGAAGTGCTCACTAACACAGATTTAGACAGATTTGTGAACAATATTTGAGAGAAATAGGCCTTTTGTCTACATAGAAAAAGTCTTAGATCTTTGAGTTCAGCTCATGAAAAATGACAGCATTAACAAAAGTGTTGCGTTTATAATTTTGTTCAGTGTATATATATATATATATATATATACACACACACACATACATACACACATATAAGATGAAACTGTTCAGTATGTTTTCTTTACCAAGATTGACTGTGTTCATATGAGAGCACTTCGCTCCAATTATTGAACCACCACCCGATACCTGAGGTCAAAATCATGACGATGCAAATTTATTTGTCTTTTTCCCAGCGGCACACTATCTGCATGTCCCTGACCGCCGCAGATGTCTTGGACGTCCAATAAGAGGCTCAGGATGCATCTAACACTGTGAATCATTCCCTCCATAGACTCTGAGTCAGAGCTATTGATCTGTCAGACGCTCGAGAAAAACGAGGCTCTTTACAGAAGAGTGTGTCCAACGCTCATCAGACCAGCTGAGTCATGAAAACCAGACTGAATACAGAGAGCGGAGGAGTATCGGTTTGATATCAGCTCTAATTAAAGGAGGAAGATCTTCAGTGACTGCCGAGAGTGATGATGAACACCAGACTGAAGGTCTCAGTGACTGTGTGAAGAAAACATGACGGCTCTTTTTAAAGGGTTAGTTCACCCAAAAATGAAAATTATATCATTAATTACTCACCCTCGTGTTGTTCCAAACCCGTAAGACCTTTGTTCATCTTCGGAACACAATTTAAGATATTTTTGATGAAATCTGAAGGCTCTCTGACCCTCCCATAGACAGCAAGGTAACTACCACGATCAAGGTCCAGGAAAGTACCAAGATGATCGACAAAGTAGTCCGTGTGACATCAGTGGTTCAACTGTAAAGTTACAAAGCTACGAGAATACTTTTTTGTGCAAAGAAAACAAAAATAACGACTTTATTCCACATTTTCGTCTCTACTGCGTCACTTTGAATGCACATTCACGACAGTATCATGATGCGAGCATGTGGCGGAGCCGGCGCTGACCCAGATCCGGCGTGATGACGTCATTAATGCCGGATCTGGGTCAGCGCCGGCTCCGCCACCCGCTCGCATCATGATAGTCTCACGGACTACTTTGTCGATCATCTTGGTACTTTTCTGAACCTTGATCGTGGTAGTTAACTTGCTGTCTATGGGAGGGTCAGAGAGTCCTCAGATTGCATCAAAAATATCTTAAATTGTGTTCCGAAGATGAACGAAGGTCTTACGGGTTTTGAACAACACTAGGGCGAGTAATTTTTGGTTGAACTAACCCTTTAATAGCTTGGGACACTTAAAGCAATATAATTCATCTAAAAATTAACATCCTGCCATCATTTACTTTCATTACTCCAGTCTTCAGTGACACATGATCTTTCAGAAATCATTCTAATATGTTGATTTGCTGATTTTTTTTCAGGATTCTTTGATGAGTAGATCAAGTTCAAAAGAACAGCATTTTTAAAAAAAAAAGAATCTTTTGTAACAAATGTCTTTATTGTCACTCTTGATGAATTGAATGCATCCTTACTTATATTAGTATAACATAATTATATTAGTTTAACATGAGCAGAGCTCACTTGAATGACACTGTTCAGCATTATTTCTGAAGCAACAGCAATCACTAGCATCATTCACATCATGTTATTGCATCTAACATTTCCCGGCCTCAGCTAATATTCATCGTCACACTAGCGGGATGCTAGCGAGGTGTGAATGGTGAGTGGGTGTTAAGCGGCACACAGAAGAAATGTCATCTATTGGTGGCGAACAGGAGAAGCGCTATTTATATCCAGACTTACACGAGGGAAATCTAAAGCTCTGCAAGGAACGCCTGTTTGAGCAGGTCTGGGATCAATTGTGTCATATTCATGAACATATGCTTTCATATTCGTCATGTACATTACACTATTTATAAGATGAGCTCAAAACAATGCCACGTTTGGCAGTGGGAAACCCAGGCAATCTGAGTCAAAAGAGTTACGGTAACAATTAATTGTTATTTTGAATGCTTACATGTCGTACATTCTGTTTCTGTACACATTTTATGTGCCGCTGATGAAGAAGAGCAATAAAGCTGGGAAACATACTACCCATTCAAAACTACTTTCCCCAAAACAAATTTCCCACCCTTCTTACTGTCAGCAGGACTCATAGAAAATACAAATACAGCATTGATTACACAACTAATATGTCTTTTGCTCTTTATTTTGTTTTATAAGTACTCAAAAAAAGTATTTATTAATTATTTATTAAAATGATTTGTTTTTATATTGTGTTATTTTATTTCTAATTATTAAAATCATATCAATGTAATATATTTTATATAACATATATTTTAATTACAATTAGAATATTAAATTTAAACAAATCATATATATTTCATATATTATCATATTATATATTTATTATAAATAATCTGTTATATATCATATATTAAAATGTATATTATATATAAATATATTATTATTATGATTGATATAATAATGAAATATTATATAATGAATATTAAATATAATAATATATGTATGGTATTTGTAATTATTTAATTATTTAATTAAATAAATATTTATATTATTGCATATATTATAATGAAAACTAACTAGCTAGCTATTATAAAATGTATATATATATATATATATTTTTTTTTTTATTAGTTCCATATTTAATAATATTGAAATAACATGTATATAACAACATAACAACAAAGTCAGACACAAGCTAACCATATTGTTGTTGTTGTGATTCACAGACAAACTTGTTCTCATTCAGTTCATATAATGCTGCTTGGTGACATCTTCCAAAATGTCAAGCCATGCATTATCATCTTAATGTCTTACTGATTAAAATAATTTAATATGGCGACAAGATAACAAACACAGCAGCACTAGTTAAGTGAATGTAATTACCCTGGAGTCTAACGAAGTGCAAGCCTTCATGACCCACAACATCTGTTCGAGGATGATTGAAGCATGAGCGTCTGCTCTTATAGCGCTGACCACGTGTCACACAGCGATTATGATGCAACCATGAGCTTTTACCAATTTAGCATCTGACAGCAGCTCAATAGCTAATTATTCTTTTATGCCACTGCGTGCTTATTGCCTGAAACCACATGCTTTACTGATTCAGAGTCAAACAAACCACACTGAGTGTAATTTACAATCAATCAAATTTAATGCAAAGCATCAAATATATCTGACAACAAATTTATCCTAAGATTAATAAAGCACCCTAATGAGGGGAAACTGCAAGAGTAAATTTTTTTTAATAATTTAAAAATAATATATTTGATAGGATACATTGATGGAAAGTGTAAAAGTAAAATAATTGAAAACGAAATAAAAGTAATTGTCACAACATGAGTGTGGTAAATGCAAATGCTCAATGAAGAAAAGGATGAATAACAGTCTTTAATGACCCAAAAGGTAAATTCCAACAATCCAACACAACAAGGGTACCAATAATTCCAACCACAACTGTACTCTCTCTCTCTCTCTCTATTTTAAGTTGAATACATTTTAATTACAATTAATTTTATAAAAACAAATACTGTATGTATGATAGAATCTTACATATTTGTTTTTATAAAGCAAATATGCATAAACCACAAAAGAACTAAGAATTATTATTAATTAAAATATAATTTGAATTAATCATATGAAAATAATTATATAACAGAAACAAAAGAAATTAAATAATTGAGCCTAATGTAATTTATACAGTGCAGCTGTGTGGAGAATTGGCCGCAGGCTGAAAGTGCGATCAGTATAACTGTGATGCAGCACTGGGAGATTTAAAACCTTTTGGATTTCACTGTCTGTCTGTCAGAAACTGATGGCTGCATTGCTCCGTCCAGCGCATTGAAGGCCTCGCCGGAGCAGTTGCCCAGTAACGCTTGGACCCCCGGCACTGACGAACACAAAAACAGATGTGAAGTCTCCAGAGACCCTGCTGGAAGCAATGCATGCTGGGATGCTTTTGGTCATAAATGCTGGTAGGGCCACATGCTGGTTCAGAGACAAACAAAGGAACCTAGTTGTTAATGAAAACTAAAAGAGGAATGTTTTTTCTCCCCCCAAAGTTTTCCAAAATAAAAAGGTCTCTCAGAAATGAAAAACAGAATTGGCTGAATAAAGATTGAACAAAACAAAGTGTTCAGAAAGTATACTAGAAGAGTAAATCATTGTGAGCTTTATACTTTATAGAAATAATAATAACATTGAAAAAAAGAACACTAAATGGAAAAATGGAGACTAAAATGTGCCATAGAAATAATAATAATAATTTTAATATCTAATATTATCATTATTGTTGTTGTTGAGAACAATAGAATAAATGGAAAATAAATGGACAAACACATAAAAACAATATAAACACTTATATAATATAAACAGAGACCCTGCTGGAAGCAATGCATGCTGGGATGCTTTTGGTCATAAATGCTGGTAGGGCCACATGCTGGTTTAGAGACAAACAAAGGAACCTAGTTGTTAATGAAAACTAAAAGAGGAATGTTTTTTCTCCCCCCAAAGTTTTCCAAAATAAAAAGGTCTCTCAGAAATGAAAAACAGAATTGGCTGAATAAAGATTGAACAAAACAAAGTGTTCAGAAAGTATACTAGAAGAGTAAATCATTGTGAGCTTTATACTTTATAGAAATAATAATAACATTGAAAAAAAGAACACTAAATGGAAAAATGGAGACTAAAATGTGCCATAGAAATAATAATAATAATTTTAATATCTAATATTATTATTATTGTTGTTGTTGAGAACAATAGAATAAATGGAAAATAAATGGACAAACACATAAAAACAATATAAACACTTATATAATATAATATAAAATCCGCGAAGTGACATGAGAATACTAGCACTAGAGCAAGTAGAAAGTAGAAAACTATCAAGCCGAACCAATTTTAAAGTCGTACAACATCTATAATCAGCCTCAGTGAAAAGAAATAAAGGAAATCTTCTGTTCACAGTGTAACACAAATGAAGACAGAAGACTTAATGTTAATACGCTGCAGCTTCGCTTGCGGTCACAGCAGTGCAGCAAAGCGAACAGCAAATTGGACCAGGTTAAAAAGCAATCATCAACTTCAGCAGCTCTCCAGACACACACACACACACGCACACATACAAACACACACACACACACACACACACACACACACTCTATGTGTTTCAGAGCTATGAGAATGTTTTGACACTAATCTAAGATCCTTTTCTTCAGTCCCGACTGTATCAGCAAAAAACAGATTTGAGATGAGTGTGAATTGCCAATATCTAGCAGCACAAACAGCAGGTTTCTCATGGTAAACCCTCAGGAACACAATCTCATCTTCCATGAAGGAAGGTCTCACGGGACGCAGTTACACCACCCAGTCCCTGCGGCTTGCATGTAGACAATATCTATTTCACAAAACTGTCATTAGACACCATATGTTCTAAATTCAATTAGTTATAAATATAAATTGTAATGTTTTCCTGATTTTGTAACCTGTATTTCAATTGTATAAGTCAGAATGCATGAAATAGCATTCGACCTCCCCTTTAATTTTACTTTCAACAACACCTTGTAAGATGCAGCCAACAAATGCTGTCATCAGAAATCACTTTTAACAGATGAAAGGATAATACGACAAAGATATCGCTTTCCTCAGCGGACATTCAAACTGATGTTTTATGCTGAAAATGAGATTGAGCTGAAGAATGAATGCAGTATCAGATGCAGGTAATCACACTCGCTCAGTCCATTTCTCTCTCATCATACCCTACATAATACATTAAGGTTTTAATACAGTACAGTAAGCTTTCAATGAAGCAACTCAGTTTGTTGCAACTCAGTTTCTTCGTTACTAGTTCTAAAGTTACATTTTCGAATGAACGGAGGCTTGGGCTCAGCAGCTGTTAAACTGCCAACTTGAGATTTACATACGTGGTAGAAGGAAGTAGTTCTGCATACAAAGGTGTTTTTTTAAGACACTTTGTGGTTGTTTCTTACACACTTGTGCCTTCAAACTGTGCCTATGGCCGAATCACAGTATGCTATCACATGGGTAGACGGGTATACATATATATTAGGGATGGGAAGATTCCCCGATCTTGGGGTATTCCCCGATTCGCTCAGTGTATCGGCATAAAAAGTTAACGATGCGATGCATCGGTTTAAAAAGTGTGCATCGGATACAAGTTGGCATTTATATTGCGACGCATCGTTTCTAACATATTTGCATCTGTTAAACCGAATTATTTACATATCATTACTACTGGATGCACTATACTTTTATTATTTAGAAAGTGACCAATAATCTGAGACCAATATTTTATATGTAGATTGATATCTCCTCTCTAAACTGTTTCTCAAGCGCGTTCTCTCATCACCGCTACTTCGTGAATATGACGAATCACAACACTACAGAGACCTGAGGAAAAGCAGGGATTAAAGTCCAAAACCTGACCTAAAATAACCTAACAAATCAATCTAAAGCGGTTCCATAAACTACAAATTAAGTTCACACAATCTCACTAATTTGCGCACGTTTATTTTTAAGCAGCTGTTAATGACGATCATGGATCAAATCGATCCACCATGACAAACAGCGAATATATCTGTGCTGTTTAATGCATTTGAGACGTTGTGTTTTCCTCAGTGCATAACTGACATGTCACAGGTATATTTTTAATCCGTAAATGTTAGAAAGTCATGCAAATATATACATTTTGCTGTCAGGAATGGGCTTAGTCTCGCGTAGCCAGACCTTCAGACTAACGGCTGAAGGTCTGGAATTCATTGCAGCTTTCATTGGCCAAGGCCCACCCATGAGGCCGTTTGACCGACATGTCAAACAACCAATCACAGTTCGTTTCGTTCATCGTCACGTTTCGGGGCGTGGAAATGTCGCCACAACAACAGACTGGTAAAACTCTTGGACGTATTTTAAAGATTCTATGCCGCGAACTTTAAATATTTCACATATTTTTGAAAATCCAGCGTTTAGTTGGTCCTGATAAGCGCTCGTCATCACAGTTGTAAACATGACGGCTTTCTTCTTTCGTGAGGGGGTTTGGCGTCACGGCATCTTTGTTTCCAGGCGGAACGTTAAAGAACGTGACACGCACGTCTACCGGAAATCCTGTATAATTCAACCAATCTGACGACGACTTTGAAACTCCTGAAGTGTTTCCACTTTTGTGTGCCGTATGCATCAGACGTTCAGCCAACGGTCCGTGGGGTGACGTCTGAGGCTGAGACTAGAGTGGGCGAGTGAACGAGCCCTGCTGTGAGCATTCGCGCTAAACAGACGGTGAGCAATCAAATAGAAGCACAATAATTCTAAGTAAATTATACATTTTGCTAAAATATTTGTTGTTGAACATTAAATGCGTCTTTTGTAGAATTTTAAACCTACATATAAGTGTATTTTTATGATGGCAGTAACTGTAAAGGTATTATTGTAATAGGTAAATCAAATGTAAGCTAATACCGTCCTAATTACTAAGCTCAGATGTGTGTTTCTTATACCAGTTAAAATACAGTCATTTTCTTTATTATTTATTTTCATTTTTAATTCAATGATTTTAACTTTTAATTTAGTTATTTTAATGCTTTAAAGAGCCATATTAGATTGTAATGTTTTAATGTTTTGCTATCTGTTCTGCAAACTATAAAAGGTACAGCTGTCATAAAACCAGAGAGAAAGGCTGCATGGCTAGAAACTGTAAAAAAAAAAATTATAGTAATCAAGTCAAATAATAGTATGTGACAGAGTAGTAATATCATTGGGTTCCTATTGGTCAGTGTTAGAGGAACCCAGCTTAGCCTGACAGTTAGCCTGCTTTAGACCAGGGGTGCGTTTCCCAAAAGCAACTATGGTCGCAAGTTCCGTCGTTACCAATATATTTGAATGGAACTAACTACCATAGTTAGATAACGATGCTTTTGGGAAACGCACCCCAGGTTAGTTTCCCAGCATAAGTTGCCACAGTGTCTAAGCTTGATCTAGGCCTATGTTAAATTTGCTTCATGGAATGAAGTCAGACTAACTGAGAGTCAGACTAAGTGAAATAAGCCTGGCTTATTTGGTAAACTTGTTTTATGAAACAGGCCTCGGGGCATTAAAAGTGATCATATTTTCTCCATTGCATCGTATTGCATCGAATCGCATTGTGTTGAATCTAATCGAATCGTATCGCATCGGTAGCTGCTTCATATGTATCTTTAGTGTATCGTATCGTTGGCTAAGCATCGAGATGCATATCGTATCGGCAAGTCATGAAATGCGCATCCCTAATATATATATATATATATATATATATATATATATATACATACACATACAGTATATATACTGTGTGTATATATATATATATATATATATATATATATTGTTTACTACATATACGGAGAAAAGTTACACCTTAAAAATATTTTGATAGTCAAAAATATTCTTAGGGCACTTCAAAAATATATTCAGAACATAAATTTAGCCGCACTATGTGATAGTGATAATGAAAATTATCCACGGCACACTGATCTAGTATTGTTCTTTCTTTTCCTATTAAAATTAAGATTTGAAACCATGGTGGAAGTAGTTCTGCACAAAAGATGTTTGTAAAGACACTCTGCTGTTGTCGCTTTTTTAATTTACACACTTGTGCTGTCGAACTGTTGTATAAATGCATATATATATACGTATATATATATTTAACTATACAGCAAGATTAAATAAAAATGAATCACAAAACACGAGACATTATATTGATCAAAAGTGACAGTAATGTCATTTATAATAAATATTTATATTTCAAATAAATTCTGTTCAGTTGAACTTGAAAAAATAAATTGAGCAGCACAACTATTTTCAACATTGATAATAATCAGAAATGTTTCTTGAGCAGCACATCAGCATATTAGAATGATTTCTGAAGGATCATGTGACACTGAAGACTGGAGTAATGGTGCTGAAAATCAGCTTTGATCACTATTTTTAAAAATATATTCAAATAGAAAACAGTTATTTTAAACTGTAATGATATTTCACAATCGTACTGTTTTTACTGTATATTTTGGTCAAATAAATGCAGCCTTGGTGAGAAGAGACTACTTTCAAAAACATTAAATAATCGATATAAAATCTCTCTATTTCTCTCTCTATATATTATGTAGTATATATAAATAAAAATAAATAAAATAAAAAGTTATACCCTTCTAATTCTATAATTCTAGTACTCTAATACTAAAAGTATATTTTTACTTTAATAACATGCCATGAATTTGAAATATAAAGTATTTATGTTGGTGTACATGTTGCAATCTCTTTCCTTTGTGATACATTTAATAAAAATGTATGCAGGCAAATTTTTAATACAGCGAGATACATCAATATTAATATGATTACAAAAAAAGAGATCTCGATTTGCTTCCGTTATTAACTACTATTGTTATTTCTATTGCTTTAGAGGCATTCTATTAGGTCTGCATGAAGTCTGAACACCTGCCATTCACACTATTAATGATCTGAGATACCAATTAGCAAAATTTTAACACATTTTACAACATGTAAATGCTTTTCACAGAATTCCATACTCTGACTATGTGAAACCGTGCACAGATTGAGTGTGGGCTGCGCTGTACGTTTTTTTAAACACCTACTGTAGCTAAATTGAATAAGACGACGTGTGATTTAATCTAAATCCATTAAAGCGTGTTTAGCCTTAGATATAAAGCAGATGACCGACGGATCCACCCACATTTCCTCTTCTCAGGCTCTCACTGCCAGAAGTCAAGTGTGGCTTTGGGTTAGTGTGCGCTAATGCAGTCGTAATGTTTCTTTGGCTTCCACCAGCACTCAATCTCATTTATATTTTGGTGAGTGTGCAAATCTCACCAGTGTTACTGTAGTTATCATCCGCCGTCTCAGCATGTATCGGCCTCCTCCTGCAGATTAACAACCTGTGCCAGAGGTTTAGAGGGTTTTTGCAGGTTCTGGCATGAAACGGTGCCAATTCAATTCACAGAGAGAGAGATAACGCTGCAAAAACATAATGTGTCCATCCTGAGTGTGTTTAGTGGCTGGGATTTCCGCAGGAATTTCATCACGCCTTCGATTTATGTTTGAATTTGATGCATTTCATTTAAGTGATTTCCTACAGAACTGTGTAAGTCTAATTTCGTTCAGCACATTTTCTTCAAAGTAAAATAATAAAAGTCCAATCAATATTTAATAATGCATTAATTTGTTTATTTGGTAACTTGAAGCTTATTTTTGCCACAGCATTAAAACAAATTAAAAGGTAATAGCAATCTTATATCTCACAATTCAATTTTTTTCTCAAAATTCTGAGAAATAAAAATGTCTGAATTTTGAGATATAAACGCATTGCAATAGCAAGAAACAAAACTCTTTGGAAAAACGAATTCTGAGATATGGGGTCAGTACTGTGAGATATAAACTCAGAATTAAAAGAAAAAAGTCAGAATTGCAATTCTGAGTTTCTCTGAACCTTGAAAGAACCGTGAGACAAAAAGTCACAAACTTTTTTATTCTTTATTCTGTGGCGGAAACAAACAAACAAACAAAACTGAATTGTGCGATGTAAACTTGGAATTCAGAAAAAAAAAGTCAAAATTGCCAGATGTAAACATAGATTTTAGAATAAAATCCGAATTGGGAGTTTATTTCTCACAATTCTGAAAATCTAAATCTGAATAGTGGGATTTATTTATTTATTTTAATTCCAAGGCAGAAACAGGCTTGCATAGATTTGGTAAGTAGAAATAAGAGGGATAAATGCAGTCGTCATAATTGCTAAATAAACCCAACATGCATGTACAGAAATAACTAAACATGGGCCTACTTCTTGCTATATAAAATATCTGTTCAGAACCAAATCAGTCTAAGTGCAAGTTTCCATAGACTTTTAAGCTGTTCTGTATGACAAATTGTCAAATTACTGCATGCAAATATGACAAAAAAAAAACTAAAGAAAACATTTTCAGGCAACTTGCAGCTTTGATGCGTCATGACTTGATTACTGTAGTAAAGTAGCCAATTACTCACCGCTCCGCTAGTGTGCCATCATCACATCTCCTTACTAGCACTACTGTTCATAAGAGTGCTTTTGCTATTCAAAAAATGCAACAATTACTGTATTTGTCACAATGAACCAGACGAATGCCACAAGACAATATGAGAAAAGTGCATACTCAAGAGCTTGATTCAAGGTTCTGACATGATAATTCAGGCCTTTCAGGTTTTGACACTACAGTGATGAATCTTTTGTCTATGTGTGCTTTACCTCGGTCTGTTTTTAATTGTTCTGCAGATCTCGTTTATGAAAGCAATGCGTTCAAACCCCTTTTAAGAGTTGATCTGGAAAAACACAAACAATACAGCATCTGTTTCTAGGCCTAAGGTTAAATTATGGAAAGATTAGAATAGACGCGGCCTCCCATTGGACTTATTATTAACGTCACACTAAAGACACACCATTATATTATTCCACACGCGCTCAAGTCTTTCCATCTGCTTACAAATCTCGGAAAGTTCAGCTCATTTAGAGGAACCAAACTGTCTGCTTTTTTCAGATTGAGTTTACTGTGGCAGTTACAGTAAAATTACAGTAATGCCAGGGTTCTTTAATATAGTATATACTACAATACTGAATAATTACCATATTCATATAACACTTACAAACAAAGTACTGTGGTGGTACCATGGCAAATTATGCTATTAGATGCTAATACCACGGTATATGTCCAAAAACATGGTATTAACATGGTTTCCTAAGTGGGCTATTTTCACCACGAATTTAAACTACAGTGGCAGTACCATGGTAATCAGATGTTAATACCATGGTACTTTAAAATGTACCATGTCACATGTCCACAAACATGGTAATACCATCATTTTCCGCAGGTTTATTGTTTTTACCTTGAATTGACAACAAAAGCACTGTGTTACTGTGGTAAAAGTACTGTGGCAGTACTATGGTGAAATGATGGTATCAGATGCTAATATCATGGTACTTCAGTATTTGTCCAAAAACATTAATACCATCATTTTTTAAGTTTTATTTTACAAACCAAAAGATGGTTTTTAAAGACACTGTTGTTGTCTCTTTTTTAATTTACACACTCGTGCTGTCGAACTGTTGTATAAACGCAATATATATATATATATATATATATATATATATATAACTATACAGCAAGATTAAATAAAAAATAATCACAAAACACGATACACATTAAATTAACACATTAAACACATTAAATTGAACAAAAGTGACAGTAATGTAATTTATAATAAAGATTTCTACTTAGCAGTACTTTTGTAAAATTATGAGATGCTAATACAATGTCACATTTTTTAAGTTGATTGTTTTTCATCATGAATCTACAAATAGTACTGTGGCAGTACCATGGTAAAATTATGGTAACAGCCTCAATAACAGTGTTCAGCTGCATTAAAATTATGGTAATGCCATGGAACTTCAATACAATATATGTTATGGACTTTAAAAAAAAAGTACTTCTAAAACCATTGTACAGTGATATTAGCACAAGCTAATAATATTAAGACACTTTAATAATAACCATGATATGTGTCCAAAAAAACAGTACTAACTTGCATTTCCATAAGTTTAAGCTTTTTCGCCTTGGAAAAAACCCCCACTGTGATGGCAGCATGGTAAATTATAGCATCATAATGCCATGGTACTCCAATGCGCTTCAAAGAATACTATGTATGTGCTAATATTACCATGCTGACCTCAAAGAATACAGTGGTAATATTAGCCATAGTATTTGTCTTACCTCTTCACCCTGATGATCTGATCTCTCATGGGCTTTATATCTTGGAAGCTCTGCTGGTTGACCAGGCTGTAGACCAGGATGAAGCCCTGGCCGTTCTTGATGTAGAGATCCCGCATGGACGCGAACTGTTCCGTACCGGCCGTGTCCAGGATCTCCAGCACCGACGGCGACGAATCCACCTCGATCTCCTTGCGGTAGAAGTCTTCGATAGTCGGGTCGTACTTCTCGATGAAGGTCCCAGTCACGAACTGGACCGTGAGAGCGGATTTCCCGACCCCTCCGCTGCCGAGCACCACCACCTTATATTCGCGCATTGCGCACGGATCCGAACCCGACGTGACGCGCGTAATGAAACCAGCTAACAGTGTCCAAGCCGATCAGATGCGACGGGAAACTTGCCTTGAATATTGCAGAAGTCGAGCAGACGCGGAGCCATGGCTGTATTGCGACACTCACCATAGAGACAAATAACAGAGACGCACAAAGAGCCACTGCGCGGACTTCATGGCATCTCTAACCACCTAGAATAGCCGGAACCCAACAGCTGCTTGAAGAAATAATATTTTAAAAGCCTGCCCGATGTATATGCGTACATTTTAGGTTATAAAAAGCGCCTCGCGTCCCGTCAAGACGAGCATATAAGGCATCACGCGTCCCCTCCGAGCGTCATTTGGGGATGCTTAGGACGCTGCTGCATTCCAGAATAGCTATTCTGCATCTTCCAGGATCCTCAACCGCCATACCCTCGGGTGGAGACCTTCTGAAGCCAGACCACACAGTCTCAGCCCAAGAATAGGAGTTTTATAGCGGGATTGATGCGCTGAGCGCTCAATGCGCGCGGAGGAGGAACGGTAAGCCACGCCTGCTTGGATTAATAAGGTAATGGTCAATGTGGTGAGTGGGACTTCCGCTTTTAACTGCGACGCGAATAGTTACAGCTCCATTTGAACGACCAATGAGAGGCGGCGGCAGGGAGAGTGTCAATAAATGATGCTGTTCCTATGGCAACAGTGCGTCGCCTGCATCAGCACCTGAAATAGAAAGCAACAGGGATGCGGCCATTGTGTGCGCTGATGGAGGCTATAAGTCTGCAGTGGTTCATTAAAGTACGATACCTAAATATGTGACCGCCGTTCATTAGATCGATCGTCTATATCTGCAGGATAGTTTCTTTCCACTTCCATTTTAAGTCACACAGGTCTTCATTTTCAACACTGCATATATTGTTTATTTGAAACTTACCAAATGTTTTGCTTGAATAGAGTGCCGTCTTTGTTTAAAATAAATGCCACTTTTACTTATATTGTTACTGAATACAATGCAATTCATACATGCTTTTTAAGCATGTCTTTATGTAATCTACAGTCACATACAGAGGAATATGTGTTGTGCAGTTCTTACCTCTAAATAAATGATCCATCTCCACATGTCAGGGCCTACAGCTTTCTTTAGAAAGCACCAGTAGACATGAACCTGGCTTGAGTTACAACAGTGGTAAATCATATCTATTATGCATCAGCAGTTCACTGGGTATAAATCCAAAAAAGTATTGTACAAAGAACAGTAAATTATCCTAATGAATCAAAATGAAATTAAACATTACAACAAAATGCAACGATTTAAGGACTAGCTCAGCCAAAAATGAAAAATCAGCCATTATTTGTTCATCATGTCTTTTCATACCTGTATGTTTTCATTCTTCTGTGAAACACAAATTGGATTTAGCTGGTCATTGTTTTGCATGCAATTACAATAAATGTACTGAGCTTTTCAAGCTTCAAAAATGCCTATAAAAGCATCAAAAATGTATCATAATAATATTAATATCAATCATTGCATTGAATATTCATTTAAAACATGAGAACTAATAACTTATACAGTCTGACTAAATTGATTGTACAGTACACTTGCACAACTAATACAAGATCAGTTTTAAATTATTCAAAGAATACCATGGTAAGATAATACTATTATACTGAAAGATAACCATATTCATATATCATAGTTTCATCTTTACACACCATTTTATCAGTAAAAGATAATTGGGAACAGTCTGGAGACTTTGCTTTCTTTTTTCAAATGCATTTCACTTTGTCGATAGCAGGATTATTATAGTTAATGAAACTAAAACCATAAAAAAAAATAACACAGATAACCTAAATAAAATTAAAAGATATGTTAACTTATCTTTTTATTTCAGCTATTTGCCAAGGTGTCATTTCTTAGTTTCATTGTTACTTTAAATACTAAAATAAAAGTGAAATTAACAATAATAAAAACATTAAAAAAAATTACTAAAACTTTAACAAAAAATGACAATGAAGACAGTAAATGTAAAATCTAAATCAAAATATTAATAAAAACTATAATGTCACTGGTCAATAACAGCAGTGCAAAAAAAGGACGGAAACTTGGCTTGGTTAAAATACCATGGTAGAATCCCAAAAGCACTGTAGTTTCACACACAATCACGCAAATGAAACACAATCAAGCATTGAAAAAACACATCTGTCCTTTTTTTCTTTCTTTATTCATTTTCTCAATAGATTTTACACTATTTTTCTGGAACCAAAAACATTTGACTATATGACATAAAATAGCACATAATATATATATGCACAAATAAAACATTTAAAAGGATTACATGAAAACTAATATTATCCAAAGAGGGCTTGGTTTATAATTTTCTTCTCGTATGATCTCTGAACACATGTGTATGTGTGTGTGTCGATGGGCTACTGCATTACTGATGGAAGTCAAGCAGCACAGCGTAAAATACCCACAATCCCTTGAGAACAGCATCTCGTCACAAACAGGAAAGGTCATTGAAAAGCATCAACAACGTCAAACCTTTTGGTCTCTCAGTGACAATAATAATAATAAACTCTTACATGTCTTAGTTATAGGTATAGTATGTTCATATATAAATGGAGGTGAGAAGTAAGTTCTGTTGACACCCTAGTACATATTAATAGCTCTGAAACACAAAAGCTTAAAAACAATGGACTAAAGGTAAGGCAAAGTGTTTGGATACGCTGTGTCTGCTCAGTATATCAACTGATTCGAAAGTGCTTTTTTTCACCATCAGTCAACTTTTTTTTGTTTGTTTGTTTTTTGTCCCACAACTGTACATTTGGTTTGGGGTGTAAGAAATCCCAAATTAAGTACAACTGTTGCTTTCATCACATGTGCAGGTTTTTTTTCCTATAGTGTAGATAGAAACATTCAATATATCTCTTTTTTTTCTCTCAGATTAAATTGAAAATAACTTCTTAATTTGACATAAAATACCATGCAAGATGCATACGGAGTATTTAGTTCTCTGGTTTAACTAAAGCAATAAAACAACGGTCATTATTTGTGTTGCCATACCATATTCACTGTGCATCAGTCTTTGAAATGAACACCCTACAGTTACATGAAATCAAAGTGCAATCGTTGACTCATTCAAGCTGTTGAACAAACCAGGACAACTTTCATAAATAATATAGAAAACGATCTTCACAAGTACTTGAGATCCTTTGTCAATCTAAAATGGGGAAGGGGCGTGGGTTAACCCAACACTAGAAGTTTCTTAAGTTACGTCACACTATTGTAACTGGTGAGTATTTACTGCCATCTTAAATGTTACACCAATAAAGAGGCCATTAAATGCTACCGAAAAATCTCCTGGTAATATAATCTTGACATAAAATAGGAAATGTTGCAATATCTGCTTTACGATCTAATGTTTTACAGTGCCCTAGGAAAAAAACCAAAAGAACAAACGTAAAGAAAAAAAATCAACTTAACAATTACATCATTTACAAAAATACCAAAATTTAGTATTCGCAACTTTTACGTTGCCACAGCAACAACTTAATATTATTATGAAATAACTATCATACTACAGAGTTTTGTATTTTATTATTATTATTACATTTTATTTTATTTTTACTTTTTTCTATTTTACTTTTTTTTTTTTTTATTGGTAAAACTTTACCTATACAATAAACATTTTTACATAACACAAGCAGTTCTATAGCCTCGCTTGCGCTACGGCGTGACGTCCCGAACGAGAGATCTAGAACCGGCTCCTGATTGGCCGAGGACAACCGCGCGTAGCTAAGCCCAGCTTAATAAATTACATTCATTTTTAAAATAGGTTACACCATTGTTCTGTGTTCTAGTATTCAACAAAACAACAACAAAAAACAAAAAAGAATGAACAGAATGACAATAAAATCTATTTAAATCACTTTCCACATCAAAAATTACATTAAAACTGTAACTTTTGCGACAAAAAAAAAAAAAAAAAACCTAAAGGGAAAAAACAAACAAAAAAATTCTAAAAAAACAAAAACAAATGCTAAGACCAGTGCCATATTCCTGCAAAACCAAACGTCTCTCTGTGGATTGCCTGTGTTAATCAAGCACCATGAAAATACATGATGGTTCTGATTGGATCAATAACACACTCAAACATGCATTCAGGCATGTGCATACACACGCTTCACCCATCTCAAATCAGGGAGGAAAAGAAGGCTGTGTGCACTATTCCAGGTAAAACACCATCCAAATAAAAACTAAATGATGCTGTTAAATGTTTTGCTATACTAAGAAAACGACAGACTCATTGTTAAAGTAGTAGTTCACCCAAAAAATGAAAATTAACTGAAAATATACTCCATCCAGGCCATCCAGGATGTAGAAGAGTTTGTTTCGTGATGGGAACAGATTTAGTATTACATCAGTCGCTCACCAACGGATTATCTGCAGTGAATGGGTGCCGTCAAAATGACAGTCCAAACAGCTGATAAAAACATCACAATAGTCCCACAAGTAATCCACACGACTCCAGTCCATCAATTAATGTCTTGTGAAGCCAAAACATGCACGTTTTTAAGAAACAAACCCATCATTAAGATGTTTTACTGTAACTTTAAACCATTGCTTCCGGCTAAAATACCATAATCCATAAAATTGCCTTCTCCAGTGAAAAAGTCCAGTTGTTCTCTCACATCAAAATCCACTCACATATTTGTTTAGAGCTGTTTTGGCTTGTAAACGGTGCTTGATCTGGGCATTTCTCTCCTGATTCAGACGAGATGACTTTTTCACTGCAGAAAATGTTATTATGGATAGAGGACTAATATTTTAGCCAGAAGCATTAGTTTGAAGTTAAAAACACATTAATGATGGATTGGTTTCTTCCAAACACACAGCTTTTGGCTTCACAAGATGTTAACTGATGGACTGGCATCATGTGGATTACTTGTGGATTATTGTGATGTTTTTATCATCTGTTTGGACTCTCATTCTGACGGCACCCATTCACTGCAGAGGATCCATTGGTGAGCAAGTGATGTAATGCTAAATTTCTCCAAATCTGTTCCAATGAGGAAACTGATCTACATTTTGGATGGTCTGAGGGAGAGTACATTAACAGCAATTTTTTATTTTTGAGTGAACTATTTCTTTAACGGAGGACAGCCCTCAGACTCAACATAACTAGTTAAGAAAACACCGCAATGACAATCGTTTACCAAACTCAAAACGTCATGCGTGTTACAGACATTTAGCTCGAAGTTCCTTACATTTCCAATGTCAACTACTCCAAGAAAGCATAAAAGCTAACATCGTACAACAAAACAAACATTCTGCCTATGCCATCTTGCTCCAATTTCTAGCAACATCGATATTGTGTAATGAAACAGACCATGATGTGCATGAAATGCATTTAACTACATGTTTTGTTTCGTTTTTCGTCTCTTTTCTGTCCAAAATCATTTCAGGAGCTCTGCTTTAAATTGTTTTATAACCCCCAACCCCACATAAAATCATCTTCTTAAGATGCTTGCTGTGTAAAATATTTTTTTTTTTAGGCACTTCTACTGTTTATCAAATAAAACAGGATTATCGGCGAGAGCACAGCACCCTCCATTCACAATGTGTCAAAGATAGTCTACTGCAACGTTTCCCCCACGTCATCGTCATTTCTGCTCACTGGGCACTGTGTGAGTGGGACTACAAACAGGCCCCAGACATTTTGGAGAAGTCCGTCTCGTGTACGAGTTTGTTTACAGCAGCTCTCCAGTTTAATGTAAGCCCTTGGCACGGGATAGAAGCCAGAGTCGACTCCCTGATGGCCAGTGTTTCCACGGGTGCATCAAGATCATTCAGTGTCCATTTAAAAACAAAAAAAGAAAGGAGTAAAACACAGTCCTTTAGCAGAGACACAGACAGAAAAGTGATTGCATGGCACGTGGTTTGCCACATTCGCACTTCCGACGCTGACTGGTTTTCAACCGTTATGCGCTTTGTGTCGTTGTAAACCTTTCTTTGGCCACTGGGGATGAAGAGTTGGAAATAATAGCTTCTCTAATAGTTTCCGAAGATAGCTCAAGTCCAAGAAGAGGAGCGCATTCTGACCAGTAGACAATCTTCTTTGTGTCCGCCGTTTGACATTCGGTGTTTTTGTGTATTAAAATAAGAAATAAACCCCCTCTTTCCCCTATCTAGAGGGTGCATGGGGATGTTTAAGACATACTCTGCAGGAGATGTCCTCCCGTTCAAGACAATCAAGCACTTATTAAGCACTATTTCCGACAGTGCAAACTGTTTGAGTGTGTGTTTTCTAGCTCGTCGCCCACTCATTGTGCATTTGTATTTAAAACAACCATGGGAGAAAAATACACATTATCTGATGGGTGACCGATCATTGGGATGAATCTCACTTATGCCTCTAAGAAACTTGCTGTACATTATATATATTAAATGTGTATATATATATATATATATATATACACACATGTTTTCTTGTCTCGTTTTTATATCTTTTAAGTTAGAAACCGGTTGAGTCACTTTTGCAAGCATAACAGGTATATGGTGTGTGTTTTGTGTGTTTACACTTTAGCATGCAGGTTGCTGTAGTTCTAAAGGTGAGGGCAGGTCGTATTTACACGGGGATCTTCTTGGGTTTCTCAAAGCAGCTTCCTGACACCCCGTTCCTCTTCTGTGGTTTACTTCAAGATGATCTGCGCAAACAGAGGGGGAAAAACACAAAACGGCATCCAAATATTAGTAAAGGTCCATTAAATGTCAAATTGATCTTAAGTACTCCGATTGATATGCTATGTGACGTCTGCATGGCGTAACAGTGTTGTGTCCGTGTAGATGTAGATGCATGAGCAAGGGATGTGCATGCTAATTACTGAGCTTATGCATGTTAATGTAGTGGTTATGAGCTCATCCATTGTACTGTAGTGACTTGAAAAAGCTCGATAGAAAGGTTGTCTTAGTTTTTAGTCTTTTCAGGTGCAAAAAGCAGCGAATGCAAAGGAGTTGGATAAAAAAAAAAACAGGCATCTTATTTGCACACTTCTGTTGAGGGACATGTGGAAAATACTTGTTAAATAAAAAAAATGATATATACTGTCGTTCAAAAGTTTGGGGTCAGTAAGATTATTTAATCTCTTCTGTTCAACAAAGCTGCATTAATTGGATCAAAATACAGTAAAAACAGCAATATTATGAAGTATTATGTCTATTTCAAATAAATGTTTTCTATTTGAATCCATTTTAAAATGTAATTTCTTCCCAAAGCTGAATTTTCAGCATCATTACTCCAGTCCTCAGTGTCATGTGATCCTTCAGAAATCATTCTAATGTGCTGATTTGGTGCTCAAGAAAACATTACTCATTATACATTTTGAAAAGAGTTTCATATTTTTGTGGAAACTGTGATACAATTCTTTGATGAATATAAAGTTTAAAAAATAATAGATATCCTTTGATCAATTTAATGCATCCTTGCTAAATAAAAAACAAACTTACTGACCCAACTTTCGCATCTTTAATTTATATATTATTTTAAAGGGGTGGTTCACTGGGTTTTTTCTAGGCTTGATTGTGTTTATGGGGTGCAGTCTAACATGTGTTAATGCTTTGTTTAAAATCACATAATTTACCTTTATTCCACACCGTTCTGTTTCTTCTCTGAGAAACGGGCTGATATTTTCCTGTTTTTATGAAGCCCCTCCCTCAGATATCCTTTGATCAATTTAATGCATCCTTGCTAAATAAAAAACAAACTTACTGACCCAACTTTCGCATCTTTAATTTATATATTATTTTAAAGGGGTGGTTCACTGGGTTTTTTCTAGGCTTGATTGTGTTTATGGGGTGCAGTCTAACATGTGTTAATGCTTTGTTTAAAATCACATAATTTACCTTTATTCCACACCGTTCTGTTTCTTCTCTGAGAAACGGGCTGATATTTTCCTGTTTTTATGAAGCCCCGCCCTCAGAAATAGGCGATGGGCTCTGATTGGTTAACTAGCCCAGTGTGTTGTGATTGGCTAAACCGCCTCTAGTGCGTGTCTAAACGTCCCGCCCGTCACCTCAGTGGCATGTGCTCCGGTTGTATTGTAAACAGAGGATATTATTGAAAAGGATTGTGCAGAACCTGTGCAAGCATGGCTTTTAGTGGTAGGCCTATGTTTTTTGTTTGTTGTCTCATACTTTTAGATATGCTGTTGTAAATGCTACTGCTTATGTTAGCTTTTAATCTACGGTTTTACCCTGATTAAAGCTTTAATACAATACAGCAACCGCATGCGCGTCCATGTTTAATGCTTCTCATAGCTATGTGAAAATAAGTATATAATTGGAACAGTTCATTGTTGGAGCTGAGCTGAATATGAGAGAGAGAGAGAGAGAGAGAGAGAGAGAGAGAGATGCAGAGCAGGGGAACACAAGGAACAGTATTAAGAACCGTTGCTTTAGAACATTGATTTTGAAACTTGTGAATCCATTAGAATCGTTAGAAGACAGAATCGCGATTCATATATGAACAGATTTTTACGTGTACCCCTAGTTTTCTCTTCCTCTTCTCTAAAGCAGCGCAACATGGCCTCGCCCCCTTTGTTGCCTTTTCCCGAGGGCGGGGTTTATCTGGGTTTGTGATGTCCCGAACCCGGGAAGGAACTTCTTGTAGTCCCTACGAGCCATTTTTGTAGGCATTAAACTGCCAGAATTTTAAAAGACGTTTGCATTGAACTTTCAGCTTCGTATCTTTGCACATATTGTTTATGCTCAAACAGCAACATTACACACTAAATAACATTAAAAAAGAGAAATCGCAATGAACCACCCCTTTAATATAATTTAAAATGTCAAATTTTAACAGGCTAATCAATGCATTTAATGCAAACAGAAAGTTATCTCTATGCCAAACTGTATATACAGTCACCACTCATCATTTCTGATTTGTTTTGTCTGGTTACATAACGGCATTTATTAGAGGTGAGAATTGGGTCACAGTACAATATTTTGGTCTTTTTGTGTGTTGATGGATTATTATTTATACCGACCGACGTCCATCTGCATTCAGCGTCTGGTTTTAATTATTCTGCATATAGTAATATAAACCCATCAAATAGGATCATAAACATCATTCACTATATATATATATATAATATATATATATATATATATATATATATATATATATATATATATATATATATATATATATATATAAAACAAT
>NW_015505878.1:254619-256098 GCF_001515645.1 Sinocyclocheilus grahami
ATATATATATAAAACAATACTATTTGATGACAGGTGGTCTAATTTCCCAGCTGGCACTTGTATAAGTAATATTTTGCCTGGATCCAAAACATCTTGAAATGTATTACTGAAGTAGCCCAAGCCAAACCGTAAAAGCACATGATCAGGGAGCAGTGTGGCACCTAAGCTTCACATCCTAGTGTAGTTGCAAAATGTGGAAAGTTACTATGAAACACCGTCAGCATTGTGAGCAGAGCACTGAGGCAAAGCGACAATATGGAAGCTTGATAGCCGGCTGCACCACACCATGATGGAAAAGCAAGGCCAGAGAGGGTTCACATGCAGGTTACACAGAGACCGATGAGACGATGGCAATGTAAAGAACAGTGTGATGTTGTATGTGATGAAATTCAGGTTCAGCTACTATAATTAACAAATGTTGAGAATATTTTTTTTTCCACTGCTGCATTTAAAGACCCCATGAACTATTTGACAAGCAGTTTTCTTTTCTGGTTTGACATTCCCTGTTGAATCAGGAATCTGGGGAAATATATATCGATAGCCAAAAAACAACACACAATGCTGTTTCTTTCACAAACTATTGGCAGATGGAAAAGAAATAAAATCAACAAGAAATAAATGAAGTACCAATGTTAGACATACTGACAAACCATTGATTGCACTTGCTATTGATAATTAGATGGAGCTGTTATATATATATATATATATATATATATATATATATATATAACAATACTATTTGATGACAGGTGGTCTAATTTCCCAGCTGGCACTTGTATAAGTAATATTTTGCCTGGATCCAAAACATCTTGAAATGTATTACTGAAGTAGCCCAAGCCAAACCGTAAAAGCACATGATCAGGGAGCAGTGTGGCACCTAAGCTTCACATCCTAGTGTAGTTGCAAAATGTGGAAAGTTACTATGAAACACCGTCAGCATTGTGAGCAGAGCACTGAGGCAAAGCGACAATATGGAAGCTTGATAGCCGGCTGCACCACACCATGATGGAAAAGCAAGGCCAGAGAGGGTTCACATGCAGGTTACACAGAGACCGATGAGACGATGGCAATGTAAAGAACAGTGTGATGTTGTATGTGATGAAATTCAGGTTCAGCTACTATAATTAACAAATGTTGAGAATATTTTTTTTTCCACTGCTGCATTTAAAGACCCCATGAACTATTTGACAAGCAGTTTTCTTTTCTGGTTTGACATTCCCTGTTGAATCAGGAATCTGGGGAAATATATATCGATAGCCAAAAAACAACACACAATGCTGTTTCTTTCACAAACTATTGGCAGATGGAAAAGAAATAAAATCAACAAGAAATAAATGAAGTACCAATGTTAGACATACTGACAAACCATTGATTGCACTTGCTATTGATAATTAGATGGAGCTGTTATATATATATATATATATATATATATATATATATATATATATATATATGTGTGTGTGTGTGTGTGTGTGTACA
>NW_015505878.1:260238-280132 GCF_001515645.1 Sinocyclocheilus grahami
ATATATGTGTGTGTGTGTGTGTGTGTATGCACATACACACACACATATATAGTTAGTCTATATATATTTATTATATTTAACTTAAATGTGGCTATATTATAATTTATATATATAATTTATAATAATTTATATAATTATATATGTAAATATTTAATTTATATATGACTATCTAATTATTATATTTTCTATAACTATAGTTTATTTAATTATAAATATAATTTATTTGTCAACAGAAAATGTAATCAAATGTAGATAATAATAATAATAATATAACTATGATATAATCTGAACATATTTCATATTTATTTTAAAAACAATATAATCATAAATATAATTTATAAATACATACATTGAACAAAATTATAAATGCAACACTTGTTTTTGCCCCCATTTTTCATGAGCTGAACTCAAAGATCTAAGACTTTTTCTATGTACACAAAAGGCCTATTTCTCTCAAATATTGTTCACAAATCTGTTTAAATCTGTGTTAGTGAGCACTTCTCCTTTGCCGAGATAATCCATCCACCTCACAGGTGTGGCATATCAAGATGCTGATTAGACAGCATGATTATTGCACAGGTGTGCCTTAGGCTGGCCACAATAAAAGGCCACTCTAAAATGTGCAGTTAAATGGGGGCAAAAACAAAAGTGTTGCGTTTATCATTTTGTTCAGTGTAATATCACCATATTAATAATGTAAATACACATTATAAAAATAATAAATACACTATGTAAATAATACATACAATTCTACAGATTTTTAAACTTTAAATATGCATATCTGATAAAAGTTATATTCTCTGTACTTTTAACATTTAAATATATTATTACTTTTCATTATATATTTAATATAATGAAAATAAGTAAATACATATTTTAATTAATTTATTACATATTTACATTAATAATGTAAATATACATAATACAAAATAATAAAACCTTTTAATTATATAAAGCATTACATTTTAAGTGTGCCTATCTGAATTATTTTTTTATTACTTATTTTTTTAAATATAATTTTAATAATAATGTAAATATACCTTACAAATAATAATACATCATTATATAATGTAAAAATGTATAATTCTACAGAGCTTTAAAATTTAAATGAGCATATCTGATAAAACATTTTTACTTTTATGACAACATTAAGGGAGATATTTTTATTTTCAGGCCAGGTTATAGAAAATAACTACAACCACTAAAAATCATGGGGTCTTTAAATTGATATTTTGCAGCTACGTGGTTATTTTAAAACATTACATTATTTTAAATATCAAGTAAACACAGAAAGGCTACAGTAAATAAAAAGGCTTCATATAATTTGACAGCAGTTTTAAATAAGTAGACTTAAGCTTTTAGCAATAAATCTCTGTATGTCCTCAGTCACTTCAATTTGTGTCCAGCAGAGGGACTGCTGCTCTATATCTGACACGGGTGTCCCGTGAACTCTTCACACCCCACGGGGAGGTGCAGAAACCAAACGCCTCCGAGTCCCAGTAGATTATAACGTGACCTGCGTTCATTTGCTTCAAGCTAAAGTCATCACCTCAAATCTGCAGCAGTCAAGCGTTCGTTTCTGCGTAACGCACTTGCCCACGGCCCATCTCCCTCTCTCTCTCTCTCTCTGCATAATTAAACTCATGTGTAAGATTAGTGCTTGCAGCGATGACTCAGCGGCCGCTGGTGCTTCTGCCTGTCTGGGTCTGAGACTGACGCAAACACCAGAGAAAAGGCCTCTGTATTCAGTCTTCAGCTCTCAAAACCTGTATTATATTAGGTCTAAGAACAAACATCATGAGTCTCAAGTCATTTTGAATAAATCATTGGTTAAATGTATTACGTAAATATTAATTGATGTATTTTGAAATGCATTAGGTTTGCACGTTTCAAGCCAACATTAAATTTAATGTAGGCTTGAAACTGTTAAACATATATATTTTTAATTTGTTTCTGACCTTACAATAAATGAATACAATTAAATTAAACATTTATAATAATAAAATAAATCGTAATCTTGCATCAAAATGAAGTGATTTTTTGTTTTTAGCTGACATTACCAAGGCTGTCCGAACCACCTGTTAATACCGAGATGCGTTTCACTATCAAATCAATTTGTATTATTTTTTTTTTTGTTCCTGAAAATCCAGTTCGACTCAAAATAATTTAATATATATAAAAAAAAACACACACAATAGATAATAGAATGATATATAACAAATTAATAATATAAAACATATAAAATATTTTATATATATATTTTTCAAAATATATATGCTCTGTTGTTTTTATATTATTAAATACTATCAAAATAAATGTCATGGCATTATTTATTATTATTAATAATACATTTTAAAATAAAGTTAAATAAAATATTATCTTAAATCATTATTAACTAAATCTTAATTTTAAATAAGCTTAATTTTTTTAATTTAAATTTACTGTTTTTGAATCAATTATTGTTAATAATAAAACAATTGTTTTGATAATTATTTAAATAATTTTAACGAAACATTATTAACAATTATATTATTATTATCATCATCATCATAAATAATGAATTTTAAAATACTGTAAATTTCAAAACCACAAAAATAATTGTAAACATTTAACAAAATCAGAGCACTCTCACCAAGTTAGGCATTACATATTAAGTAAAAACGGGCTGCAAACAGATTCATGTTCAACATCAAGATTTGTGGGTCTATGCTGAAACCTAACTGTTTATTAAAGATAAAGATACTGTACAATTAAAAAATTGTATGAACTAAATCTTTTATGCTCAATTAACCCCGTGCTGTACTTCATTCTCCTGCCAGGTGGTGCTAAAGAGTCTCGAACCGTCTGGCAAGAGCCCTTCAGGAAACAGGTTCAGTTTCATGTGACAAGACTACAAATAACCCTCAACGTCCCAGTTCCTGAGCGTAGAGTAAATTCAGGCCCGTGAAACAACAGGAAAAGCCACTGACTGACAGGAAGGTTCCATTTAAGAAGGACGGAAGTGGGAAAGCCCTTAAAGTCTCCTTATGTGACCCTCCAGCGAACAATACAAAAGAATGGGAGTGGCCTGATGGGAACTGATAAAAGATGGGGATCTTTTATAACGCTACTGCTATTTTGAGTGCATTTTGACCTCCGAATTTGCCTAAAAACACATGAAATGGTGCTCATTTGTGCACAACGGAGATAATAAGCAAGTCTGTGGCTACTGTCAGTCTGACATTGTAATTGCCGGTGCAGATTCCCTCCTACAGCACCGTTTTTAGTGCAACTCACCTTCTCCCTGCTTTCCCGAAGCCCGTGACGCAGACAAAGAGTGGCAGAATAAATGGAAATCAGACTAGAATAGAGTGGTGTGTGTGTAAACGGGTCTATTTTTAGCTTGTGTGTATGTGTAGATGAGGAAGAATATCTTGACATCAAAATAAAAGCAAGGACATGCAGAACAAAACGAGAAAATTATGCAACACAACACAACTACTATTTGCCAATGTGCGAGCTCTGAATAAGCACCGTCGTGAGTGCAAATGCAATTTTGTCGGGAGATTTTGTGATCGCCATGGCGACCGCGGAATGAATTTGTAGCAAAGTGCTTATTCAGAGCTCTGGGATTTATGAAAGAAAGCTTTTAAAAGGAGCAAACCTGATTGGCTGGTGCTGTTGTTGCGTAGGGGACACTTGTGGCAGGAGTTGTTGCTGCAGAGACAGTAGCAGGCGTAGCACTGTACATCATGGGTACTTTTTCAGGAAGGGAACCATGGAAGCAATGAAAAGGTAGGTGGAGCATTATGGAAACCATGGCAACAGGTGTTTTGGTTGGTTGGTAGGGTTTTTGTAGTTTGTTTTTTGGTTTTGTTGTTTAGCAGTGGTGTATATTAGAGCAGCGAGCCATCATTAGGTTAAACCAGCAGATGGCATGCAATCACGATGCAAAGCGAGAGAAGCATGGGAAACAAAACAAAATAAAGGAAAAAAAAAAGAAAAAAAAGAGGAAAAAGGCTGATTACAATCACCTCAAGGAAATGTATCACCATAATCAGTTGTACCCAGAGAAGTCATGAGTGGTTAGAGGGGGTAATAGATTTACACATGCTGTTAGCCCACCACGCTCGGATCGGGCGAGACTTCAAGTATTGATCCTATGATCTACGGCAAACTACACAGAATGGCCATTTGTGTGGTCATTTATGATCAAGTGGGCTATTTCTCTAGGAAACTGATCAAATTTCCCATTCAATAGTACACAAGACAACGCCTATTATTAAAAGCCTGTTTGCTTAGATCTGGTGTTTCCACACAAATACTGTTTAAATGACAGTTTAAAACAATGAATTGATGAAGATGGTAATAATAAGAGTAATATTTACAATAATAATAGCCACTGTAAAAAAAAAAAATTTGTAAAATTAATATGAATTCATAAATTATATATAAATATATAAAAAGTAAACTTTAAAAGACCACTGTAAAAATGTAAAATGAATAATATGAAAACATAAATATTAATATTAATAATAATAGAAACAATAATAAAATCCACTGTTAATGATTTATAATGAATATATATGTATATATATATATATATATATGTGTGTGTGTGTGTAAATACATAAAAATAAACTTTACAACACTAAAATAATAACAAATGTCACTGTAAAATTTTTTAATCTGAAATAGTTTAAAATAAATCAAAATAAAGTATATAAAACATCTAATTCCTATAATAATAATAATAATAATAATAATAATAATAGCCACTGTTAAAACCAAATCAAAAACTGAAATCATTTAAAATAGATTGAATAATATGAATTCCTATAATAATTACAACTACTAAGAATAATGCAAATAATAATCAGCCAATGTAAAACAAATATCAGAATTTGAGATAAAATCAAAACGGAAGAATATGAATATATAAAAGATACAGAATGACTATAAAATAATTATAATATTAAATACCACTGTAAATAATTAATAATGATTGAAAAATACTGTAAATTGTGAAACCTCAGAAAGAGAAATGTGAAGATTTCAAACAAGCGCTCTTGCAGATGAATAGAAGCATAATGAAGCAGAAAACAGATGCACGGACCAGATTCCATCAACAGGTGCTAATTTGACCTGGTAGTTTGTGTGACATGACAGTCAAAGTCTATTGAGCTTCAAATCACCTGTAAGAGCGACTACATCTCTACGTGAGGAAGACAGACAGACAGGACAGACAGGAAGAGGAGGAACCTACCAATGCTGCTAGCAGGAGCCATGCACAGAACTGACCCTGTGACCATGCAGTGAAGAGTGGAGAGAGGTTAATAGGGAAGAAAAACATATTAGACAGAGCCAGTGATTCAGAATTCAGCATGCCATACAAATCCAATTAAGCTTGTCATTATAGATCGCTCGCTCCACCGTGTCGTCATTCTGGTTAAAAACTCAGCATATTTCCAGGAAGATAAACTGGATCAATATTCGCAAGGTTGTGAAATTAGAGAGCAGGGAAACAGTGTAGGAGAAGAGGAAGATGGCAACAGGGCAGAAAAGGCTAAAAACCAGCCACACACACACAAGAGAGACATGCGGTGAGCCAACGGCCACTCCTACGGTTAAAACAGACATAGTGCTGTTACAAAAGAGCCAGAGCTGGAGAAGAGGGAGGAATGGGGGCACAAGAGGACGGCTAAAATGAAATACAACCACCATGTGGGTGTGTGATGACAAAACACACCAACAAGGGATTAGACAGCTGGACTCACTCTAAAACCCTACGTATAGAGAGAGCTTTTTCTGTGTTTATTGTTCTAAAAATACTGCAGTAGGTACGCCTACAGGTACAGGGTGATAGTAGGTGGAATATACAGTGGGTACGGAAAGTATTCAGACCCCCTTAAATTTTTCACTCTTTGTTATATTGCAGCCATTTGCTAAAATCATTTAAGTTCTTTTTTTTCCCTCATTAATGTACACACAGCACCCCATATTGACAGAAAAACACAGAATTGTTGACATTTTTGCAGATTTATTAAAAAAGAAAAACTGAAATATCACATGGTCCTAAGTATTCAGACCCTTTGCTCAGTATTTAGTAGAAGCACCCTTTTGATCTAATACAGCCATGAGTCTTTTTGGGAAAGATGCAACAAGTTTTTCACACCTGGATTTGGGGATCCTCTGCCATTCCTCCTTGCAGATCCTCTCCAGTTCTGTCAGGTTGGATGGTAAACGTTGGTGGACAGCCATTTTTAGGTCTCTCCAGAGATGCTCAATTGGGTTTAAGTCAGGGCTCTGGCTGGACCATTCAAGAACAGTCACAGAGTTGTTGTGAAGCCACTCCTTCATTATTTTAGCTGTGTGCTTAGGGTCATTGTCTTGTTGGAAGATAAACCTTCGGCCCAGTCTGAGGTCCTGAGCACTCTGGAGAAAGTTTTCGTCCAGGATATCCCTGTACTTGGCCGCATTCATCTTTCCCTCAATTGCAACCAGTCGTCCTGTCCCTGCAGCTGAAAAACACCCCCACAGCATGATGCTACCACCACCATGCTTCACTGTTTTTCTGTCAATATGGGGTGCTGTGTGTACATTAATGAGGAAAAAAAAATAACTTAAATGATTTTAGCAAATGGCTGCAATATAACAAAGAGTGAAAAATTTAAGGGGGTCTGAATACTTTCCGTACCCACTGTATATGGATATTGTTTACTGCAATGCACTGTGGTTGATGTACATGTTGGCTATTAAGCCAATAAATCGAATAATATTTTCATATTTTGATTACACATAATATATATAGTACTGTGCAAAAGTCAGATGAACAGCACTGGCTGTTGTCAGACTCCTTGTGCATACAAAAATCTCACTGGATTATTACAATTAATGGCAAAAGGAAAGTTTGGAAAAGTAAAATGATATTTCCTACGGACACACTAAAGCAAAAGATAGAAATAACTGGCTTAAAACCATTTTTTGTTGGTGACAATACTAATGGCCTAAGACCTTTGCACAGTACTGTATACAGCTTTACTTAATTTTTATTTCAGTTTTAGTTTGAGTTATTTTAGTACATCAACTTAAACTAAATTAAAATGAGTAATGTTGCCTCGGCCACCAGCTTAAACAATTTTTTGATATTTTACCTCAGTTAACTTGTGCTTTATTTCAAGTATTTTTTTTGTGTTTTACTTTTAGTTTTAGTTTCAGTCTTAGTTCAATACAATTGCAGTCAAAAATACATTTTGATATGTATATATCAGCATTTGTGTTGTGGGAGATCTGCAGTGTACAAATGCAGATCAAAGACCTTGAAGCACTGAATTTTCGAATTTAATCTATGGCCAGCAATCACTTTTAGATCAAAGTATCCCAATAGTCCTGGAGATATTCAAATCAGCAGCGCTCCCGAAATAACGTGTCTGTATTTTCCCTATTAATAATATTATACATTAGTATTCTGTGCACATGCACTGCATGCAAAAGGGGCACACAGCTGTTCAAAGGCCTCGGTTATGACGTTACGCTGGGATCGGAGAAGAGAAAACGGGTGTAAAATTGTGACCCAGGGATTAATACAAAGCAGTATGGGCAATGTGTGTGCATGGGTTTGGACATGTGTGCGCGTGTTTGCTCTTACCTGTGGGAAAGAATGCAGCGGTGGGCTGCTGAAGCTGTGCGCTGGCCAAAGCCTGTTGGTAGTGCAAGACACTGGGGTTGAAGAGCGTACTGGCCCCATTATTCTTTTCTAGTGCTGGTCTCTTTGGTAGGGGCTGCAGGATTCCATGGGGAAATGCCTGAGTGTGAAAAAGTACATGCACGAGTTAAATGAGGTTCTCACGCATGCACGACTTACAATATCAATGCACAGGTTGACTCGAAGCTGCATCGCTCCATTTTACACAAGGACGACGACAACCGTCACTAAATACTTAAGCAAGACACTTACGTTTACTAGGCTTCAATCAAGCTATTTTACTTTGAAAGATGACACACATTCATTCTTCAAAATTGACTGATGGTTATTTCTACATGTACTTGGTGACTTTAACTGTTTCTATCAAAACAAAGCCAAATTAAAAAATTCTGTGAGTCGCTACAGTACATTAAAAAGCTACATGCAAAGCAAAAGGTGAAAGGTCATAGTACCAGATCTACAGATGCCTCGAGGGGTCGCTTCATTGCTTTGGCAGTCGACTGAGTCTTTTAATAGCAGGCAGCGAGCACATGATGGCAGTGGGCCAATGGGATTCAAGCGTATTAACATACAGGTAACAGCAAGCAGAGGTGCATCATGGGGACAGCATTGCATTGTGGAATAGGTGAGAAGGAAAAAAAACAAAAACAAAAATAATCTGAATGCAGTATACCACATACAAAACAATAGGCATGCTCATAAACGAAAAAACTTGTTTCAAAGAAACATTTCGCTACGTTCTGAATTAGTACGAAAGCAAAAAGCATCTACAATACCTGTGTTAAAGCGTCAGAAATCAAGATTCTCACCATTTACCAATCAAAAGTCAGTCACGCTAATGGGATTGTAGATATTAGTGTTATGAAAGCTCTCGAAAACGACTCAAACACTGCATAAAACACTGACCGGTGCCCAATATCCGATATCAAAGGGTTTCTAGTGTGAGTGGCGAACTGAATCTAATGATGGCAGAATGTCAGGTAGGCATTTCTTTGTTGTCAACCTCGCCTGGCTACTTTAACAGCTTCGTTCGGTCGATACTGACGCTACATTAAGTTTGCCTGACAGCACGACGTCTATCGAACACTAATTAACACTGGAACTGGGTACAAACTGCACGGGCCAAGTGGGCTAATTTCACCAGCCCGTGCATTGCGTTTCTGTCAATGCAAATCACAATCTTTTGCGCTCATTGAGTGATTTTAACATGCAGAGTGAAACTGCTATGACATTTACCACCACTTAGCAAAAAGAAAATAAAAGGACACTGGAACGCCTTCACTGACATTCATTTCTGTCACAATATGTTGTAATTTCTTACCAACTAGCAGATTAAAATGACTCTCAACATGTAAATCGTAAAGGTCACGGAACTAAAAGAAAACAACTGATGTGAGTGATCACAGAATGTGGAGCTCTGTTTATTCTTATATTTGAGAACGTCCAATTTATGCTCTTTTCACGTTGCTGGTTTTGGACCTTTTAAAAAGCATTGAGTTATTTTTATTGTGGCCCATATGCTAATTTAATTTCTTTTTGTATTTAAATATTAATATGCAACTAACATTGCACACTGCAATATTCCTCACTAATAATATGCCATGCAAACTGGTAATAAGTAAAGATTGCAATGGAATGAAGGGCAGCAAAAAAGGACGCTCGAAATGAGATGATGCAGAGGGCCATGCAGAAATGCTTTAAATCAGAATAGCCACACACAAGAAAGAAAAAAACCTAGATTGTCGAATTAAAAAGAAAAAAGTTCATGGTTTTCTTTATAATAAAGTCACAGATTACAGCAAAAGGGTTGTACGAGGGAAAGATAATGCATCATTTAAAGAAAGCGGAACACTTCATTGACAGGACAAACATTTACTTCTGGACTCTCTTGAAGCTCTGTTCCAAAACCTAGTGAGCTGCATTGCTGTCTACATAGGCTGCTACTTTCTAAAGCATAAGTGACTGATTTGGAACACTCTACATAGGCAGCAACTTAGTGCACTTCACAAAGTGCACTGGAGTCACAACTATTAACTCCAATATAGTCTGACTTTTCATGTAAATATGTACAGCAGCACACAAATAACGGGTAAAGCTGTCAATTTTTTATGATTTTATTTTAGTGATACTTTCTGCATTAAAATTGTATTCCACTTACTGTCATCTTAATTTTTTTCACTGAGTTTGTCGCATACATTCTGGGATTCAATTCTCCCTGAAGGATACTTGCTGCATGAATTTTATGCAAAACAAGGTATCTTGGAAAGCAGCATAATAATGCACAAATCGTTTGGAATAGCCTTGGCGTCATTTTTATGACAGACAGAGTCTAGTGCTGTCTAAGAAGAAAGATCAGTAGGTTTAGGAACAGAGCTTGTAAGCATACTTTTAATAAACATCAGAATAAGATGCACTTCAATTCTTGTAACCAAGAGTTGAATATTTTGCTCCCCTCCGCCAACATAGAGAACCATTAAAATAAATATGCCACCCACAGGGATTTATCATACAGAATTACATAACCTTCCACTGAAGGATAAAACAAAAAAAAACAAACAAACAAAGAGAAACTAAAAGACAAGAAAATGAAGAAGCCATAACTATATATCATCTGACTTTTAAACCCTTTCTCTGGGGTCGAGGGCAGGGATCGATTGCTTCAGCATCCCTATAGTAAGTGGCCCGGTTTGAACCCTAGAAAAAAAATCTGCTTTGTTATGTGCATTACATCATAATCAGGGAAAGGACTGATGGTTTATCTCAGGTCGCTGTATGCGCGGGAAACCTGGGACTTTATTTGCACTCTTGTTTTATTGTTATGGCTGGTGAGCTGATAATGTCCTCGCGTCACCCTCTGACCCAGACGCCACAGTAGAAAAAGACAAAAGGTTCAGGGCAAAATCAAAAATGGAGTAAACAGCAAAACGAATGAGGCCAAGCATGTGAGTGCCATGACAGCAAACGCAGCAAACTAAAACCACACCAGCGTGAGATGTGGGAGCGGGAAAGCTTGCTGCCAAATACCGTGTCTACTGTGTCAACGCAAGCAAGTGATGCGACCAAACAATATCCGTACCATTATAATCAATGATATGAGCACCGCAGTGCAAGAAAAAGAGATTTTATGTTCCTATTTTAAACAGCAACTTCACCATGTCGCATGTGTTGTGTCGAATTGTAAGCTTGCAGGACCAAACTAGGTTCTTACCATTATAAATCAATGAAACGATTTGCAAGGAAATTATATTGTTCCCATTATAAATGGCAAACTCACACATGTTGCATTTGTTGTGTCGCATTGTGAAATTGCAAAGCAGACAATTTAATTGATAATAACAGGAGCCATGAAGTTTTCCTGCATTGCACTGATTGCAATGTAAAAAGTATTCTCTTTCATTATAATCAACAAAGCTGTCTACACTGCTTGGACACAATGTTGAGCTGTCACATCGCAGTGTGTTGCTTGCAGTGCAGACAGCTAAATCTAAATGGCTCATTATAATCAATGCTAGAACTGTGTACACCACAATCTAGGGATGCAATGCGATCAAGCTAGATCACGTCGCATATTGTCACCAGCTTGCAGCTTTATTAATTTTAATAGGAGAAATATAGTTTTCTTGCAAGCACACTGCTTGTGTGCAATGTAGAAAAAACGATATTGTTCTCATTATAATTAAAAAAGCTGCACTACAACGCAATCATGCAATAAAGCAATGCGCTGCAACGAAATTGGTTTACTTTTATTTAGGGATGCACGATATTGGATTTTTGCCGATATCCAATATTTTTCAACTCATTTTGGCCAATACCAATACCGATATATTTCCTTTTGTTTGGAAACAACACCAAGTCTCTCCTGTGCAGAAATTATGAGCAAAATATTTTTAATTTTGGTTGGTTTTTAACAAACGTATTTGTTAGAATTAAATAAACAATAACGAAGGTTTTATGACAGTACATTGAAGCTTTGAAAATAACTATAAATAAACTATATATCAATCGCTGCATTTTCCCCCCAGAAAGATGCAGTGTTAACCCTAACATTTTATTTTAAGATTTAACATTTGTAGATGGTCTAAAGCAAAAGAGTTGTAAAAATTCTGAAAATCTTTTAGAGCTTATGATTTGTTTAAAAAATAAAACCTATACATTAATGAATAAATCAGTATATATAAAATTATTTTATTTACAAGTCAAGTCAAGTCACCTTTATTTATATAGCGCTTTTAACAATACAGATTGTGTCAAAGCAACTGAACAGCATTAATTAGGAAACTAGTGTGTCAATAATGCAAAGTGACAATAGTAAACACTAATTTTTCAGTTAAAGACAGTTCATCATTGAATTCAGTGATGTCAACATCCAGCTCAGTTTAAATAATATCTTTGCAATCATGTCAACGATATCGCCGGAACTGAAGTGTCCCCAACTAAGCAAGCCAAGCGGCAAGAAACCAAAACTCCATCGGTGACAGAATGGAGAAAAAACCTTCGGAGAAACCAGGCTCAGTCGGGGGGCCAGTTCTCCTCTGACCAGACGAAACCAGCAGTACAGAAAAATCAATTTAAGACGTAATAAGTGTCGTCAAGTGTCGTAATAAGTGTAACAAGTGTCATGTTTGTGATTTTTTTCATGTAAGCTATAGCTTCTGACCTTTAAATCAAAACATACTCACTTTTTATGACATCATTTACTGCTTTATTTAATCAGAAACTAGGGCTGGACGATATGGCCAAAATTGATATCACAATATATTTCTTAATTTCGGTCGATATGATATAATTGCGATATCGATATGAACATTAAGACGTAATAAGTGTCGTCAAGTGTCGTAATAAGTGTAACAAGTGTCATGTTTGTGATTTTTTTCATGTAAGCTATAGCTTCTGACCTTTAAATCAAAACATACTCACTTTTTATGACATCATTTACTGCTTTATTTAATCAGAAACTAGGGCTGGACGATATGGCCAAAATTGATATCACATTTTTTTTTTATAAATTTTTATAATTTTTTATTTATACATGTGTATTTTATTCACTTATTTTTTTATTATCTGTGTGTGTTGTCTGTCTGGAAACTTGGACACTATAACAAATTCCTAGTATGTGCAAAAATACTTGGTGATAAAGCTCTTTCTGACTTCTGATATGCGTGTGTGTAATAGCTATACAGTAGGCCTGTATAGTCATATAGCCATTCATATACATGAAAATGCATTTTTCAATTAAAGAACTTATAGAATTAATATGGTCTGCTTTGGGTGCTTGACACTTCATTGGTCATTTTGTGTTTTAAGAATGATATTCAAGGTTAAGAATACGCTGTTAAATAATAATATTATTTAAATATAAATTGTTTTATCTAGGTTTAACAACATTACCTACATTGTAGAAAGACGACTTTCCTTATTGATCACGTCTTCCCTCAGGTAAAATGCACGTTTTCTTGCGTGGCTGAATATGAATCACGTTGTTTGCATTTGCCCAAACTGATTTGCTGAAGTCGAAACGCGGACGTTAAAAAAACCCAACTCTGTTAGCGCGAGTCCCGCTCGCTGTGAAGCGGGAGCGACCGGCCGGCAGAGGATTCTGCTTGGTCTTAAAGCCTCCCTCGAACGTCTACGTTCACAAATCAAACACTTGTCAAAAAAGAATGATTCATTCTCAGTTTAGAGTTTGATATTAGTATGGTCTAGGTGGTCATATGGCATATGCCTTAAATACGGGACGATTCCATATTATACGGAACGGTTGGCAACCCTACTTCAGAGATACATTCATATAAAACACCCACGCCGTGTTATGATTTTGAAACGTGCAGTGCTCATGTATATTCAACGAAGTCAAACGGCACAAATAAATCAATGTATGGGAAACTGGTAATGTATATCGAAATATCGGAAATGTGTTTAAAAATCACCGTTATTAAAAAAAATTATATCGCGATACATCTTGATATTGAATTATTGTCCAGCCCTAAGAAACACAGTCTAAATGTTATTTGTGTAAACTATTTTACTTTTAATTTAATTAAAAGAAGGCCAACAGTGCCCACTACAGATTAAAACTCCTTACTGAACAGGCATTAGGACTCGGGGGAGGCTGCCGCTGCACGTGCTGTTAGTGTTTACTCCATCTTACACAGAACGCTTAATTCTGTACGTGCTTTCTCAGTTTAAATGCAGCGATCTAAAACAGTGAATCTAATCATCATTTAGGCAAAACTTTGCTTCAAGAATGAGCCACAATGCTGACTTGATCTAATCACTAGCACACCCTCAGCACATCGGCAAGATATATTGGCATGTTTCATATCGGCCCGATGCCGATATTTACATTTAAAGCCATTATCGGACGATTCCGATATCAATCCGATAATATCGTGCATCCCTACTTTTATTATAATCAGCAAAGCTATCTCTACCACTAGCTTGCATGTTTTTCTTGCATCTCATCACTCGCTTCTGTTTATTATAATGGACGTAATCTAGTGTTGTTGCACCACATTCCTTGTATGCAGTGTAAGCAAAACAAGTACAGTCACATTATATAAAACAAAGCTATCTATGAGCATGCAATATCAAGTTTTATTGCGTCACACCACTTGCAATGTGGACAGTTTTGTTGATTATAACTGGAGCAACCTAGTTTTTTTGTGATGCATTGCTGGGTTACAGTGTAGACCTTGCTCTTACACTGTTGATTGCAATAGCAGCAACTTGTGGCTTACAAAGTTATATTGCAAATGTGCAATACTGGTTTTGATGCATCACTCACTTGCTGTACACATGGTTTCATTGGAGCATTGTTGTTTTGTTGCATCACTCACTTGTAGTGTAGACAAAACTACATTGCTCCCATAATCACCAAAACCATCAATACTGCAACAAATGCAACAAAATTTAAACTGCATGCACGCAGAGATTGTGATGCAAAAAAACTTGATGGCACCTGTTATAATCAAAGCCATATACTCTGTGAGTGACAAGACGCAACAAAACTCATTTGCTCCATTTTTTTTTACATTTACATTGTCCGCATGCAGTATAGAAAAAACATAGATTGCTCCCATCATAAATCAACAGAACTGTGTAGGCTGCAAGCAAGTGATGCAACACAACTGCATGCATGCAGAGATTGTGATGCAGCAATATACAATATACATTGTGAGTGCAAAATGCAACAAAATTCTTTCTCCGTTTGTGCATAATGGTGCATCAATCTCTTTGCGTCGTTTGCTTGCAGTGTAGACAAAAAGCTACATTGCAATGGCACAATACTTAATAGTACCTGTTATAATCGAAGCCAAATAATTTGCAAGACGCAACAAAACTTGACATCCCTTGCTTATAGCATAGCACAAAACTCAGTTTTGTTGTTCTGTTGCATTGCATCGTTTGCTTGCAATGTAGACACGAGTTAGAACTAGGGATGCACCAGTTGACCGGCCATAAATCGGAACCAGACGGTTTTTGCGTATAATGCGCAATCGGCCGTTTTTTTGTATTGTTTGCGTCCGATTTTTCCGGAAGTGCGCACAGAGGCGCGAGCAGAAAAAAATACCACGCAGAGCAAGCTCACTGTTGGCGATGCACGATGAGATATTGGAAGAAAAATCTGAAGTGATTAAGGATACGGGCAGCGTACAGCACTGGGGAAATGCAGAGCTACCTGCGAAAGCACCTGCCGTAGTTAACATTTTAGGATAATTTATTTATATAGCCTACTTTGGTTTTATTTAGATTCACTGGTAAAGATCTTTTTTTCTTTACACCAAATTTAAAAACGAAAACAAATGCTGAATGCTGATTAAGTAACATCTTTGTTTGGAGTGTTGAATGTGTTTTGATTGTGTTGTTTGGATTGTGGAACTATGCAGTTGTTGCCTAAAATTACATGGTTACAGTTAATGTTTTCATTTAAGGCCAGTTTATAGTTTCAACCCAATTTAAAAACAAAAGCTAAATGCTTTTGTCAGTAGGCCTACCTATGTTTGTATTGAATGTAGCCTACTTACTGCGCAGTTACTGCTGTTAATTTCAGATGGTTACAGTTGTTGTTTTCAATAGCCAAAACCGAGTTTAACCTGTTAAATACCAAATAAACATCTTGTTTATGTGTACTTGCATTCTTTCTTGTTTGTTGCTTGATAAAAAAAAAAAAAAAAAAAAAAAAAAGGAAATAGGTATCGGAATCGCCCAGTTTCCTTTTAAAAAATCGGTATCGGAATCGGCCATGAAAAATCATGATCGTGCATCACTAGTTAGATCTGACAAACGAGAGCAGCCTGGCATGCAGCCCAATATACAGTTTCGCTTATATAATAGATGAACCTGTGCATTCATGTCAGTTTGGGATGAAGATGTCGTCCATCTCCTTAATTTTATCTTGACTGATCTGAGGAGAGTAGGCCTCCCATTGGGCAGAGAAATGGGGAAAAAAGCCGCCCCATGAACTTGTACAGTCGAGGGTGTGAGCAAAAAAGCTTTTAAGCCATCGTGCTTACTATATTAAAATCCAATTCCTAATAATGATCGCATCAGTACAAAACTAGATGGATAAGAGGGGGGAGTGATTTTTATCACACGGCTGTATTGTCAAGCAGCTCGTCTCTTTGTCTCTATCTCTTTCCTCACCCTGTTTAATAGGACTAAAATCCCCCGGGGACGAGATAAGGGAGTCGAAACAGATTTGGCACACAACCCCGCCCAGATTCTAGAGATGGGTCATGGCTATATAATAATAAAGCAGTGCTCCACATTTAATGTGCTTAACATCATCAGATATCTCAATTGCAACCTCCGCGGGCGCGTCTCAACATGTGTTGTCAATTGATTTTATCTTGCACATAACTGAAAACGATTTCACAATTCTAAGCACTGCCTTAGTTACGATTCAATGTGTCGTGACAATGTGGTAAATTAAATTCTGCTGTAAATTAAATGCAGCTGGTGAGGCACGGTGGTATAATTTAAGAACTTTAACACTCTTTAATGTTTTGCACAACATGACTCTTTAAACGTAGAATTGTATGCATGTATTTTCAAAATCAATTGTCCATTAGCAGCTCACCATGGCTGCAGCGGCGGCCTGCGCTGCGACGGCAGTCTGGTTGGCCTGATGCTGGGCTGCTTTGATCTTGGCCTGCAGGTGCGCCGGAGGGTGGAAATACTTGCACTTCTCGCGCGAGCAGCGGCTCTTGATGTAGTCCATGCACACGGTGACCGTGTTGTCGCTCGTGTCAATCATGGGGCTGTCGCTAGGATGGGCGAAGCGGCAGTCGGTCTCGCCGCGTGCACAGTTGCCCCTCTGAAACTCACGACACACCTGGTCGCGGGTGCAAACGAACACGCAGACAAAACAAACAGGGAACACAACAGAAATGTGCAAACAGAGACATGAGTAATATAAGTTTCAAAGCTTTTATGTATGAGCACAGGTACGCAAGTAAACACACACGGAGCTGAATATTAACAAAGGCAGCGACAGCCTCTCAGTGTGGGAGGGCCATCAGTCAGTTGCTAAGTGATCGCACATTTAGTGACACACACACACACACACACACACACACACACAAACAAAGAACCACGTTATTGTGGTTCAACTGTTCAACTGTTATTGTTTCAACCACGCTGATAATTTTCTTGCGAGGTAGCGCTATATAGCGCTACACACTTCTTTCTATCCTCCTTCTCACATTTTTCAGTAATTAATTCAGCTCCATCTTTAACATACAGATTAAAGTCTTTGGTTTTCATAAACTTTAAATATACTTCAATAAAGTTTGAAAATTTCTGTGACCTTGACATTGTTCAAGTGTTCTACATTGAGAATCTAACCGACTGATGATGCCATTATTTACATACTGATTATTTATTTATTTATTATTTGCATATAATTGCTCACCAAATTATGATTGTTCTTTTCTTTCATCCTTTCTTTATATATATGATTGGCCTTTTCTTGTTTATATTTTATTTGCATATTGAATTACGATTGGTCTTTTCTTTCTTTCGCTATTTCTTTGCCATATACGGTTAGATGCCGCAACTACAACATTGCATCATTTTTAAATGAATATTTATTTTAACAAAATAAAAATTTTTGCAACCAATATACTAAAGGCAAATACTTTATTATCTTACAGTAAATAGTTTGAGTTAAAAGCATGAACTATACAGATTTAGTTTAAGCTTTTAATCAAGTTTTCTGATACCTTTAACCTAGATTTCAATTATGGCAATGAGATTTAAACTGCGCTTTGCACATCTGTGGTTCAGAAATGATGTTGTTTGTCTCAAGGTGAATGAAAAGATGGCCTCATAATGTTTCTGTGTGACGCATTACCTCAAGCTTGTCTGTGCGCAGTAGTTTCTGTGTGGAGGACGAGCACTGCACACTGACCGGCGGGCTGCCGGGGACGATTACAGGGGTGCTGGGAAGCATCTCTGTGTGGACCAAACCCATGCCATGGCTCATGGGAGTCAGATACGGTGCGTAACTTAGTCCAGGGTTTGAGTCCAGACCTTGGCTGACAGGAAATGTAGGCTGTGAAGAAGACAATATATGGAACTATTCCAATAAAAGGAATAGTTCACCTAAAAATTAAAATTTGCTGCAAATGTACTCACTTCCAGGCCATCCAAGATGTAGCTGAATTTGTTCCTTCATCAGATTTGAAGAAAGCATTATTTTGGATTATGGACTCGTAATTTAGCCGGAAGGAACAGTTTGAAGTTAAAAACTTAAGCCTCAATGGTGGATTTGTTTCTTTGTTTCATTTCTCCAAATCTGTTCTGATGAAGAAACAAACTCATCTGCATCTTGGATGACCTGAGAGTACATTTTCAGCACATTTTTATTTTTTTGGTGAACTATTTAATTAATGTAAATATGCAGCTAGACGTGAAGATGAGTAGATGGTTCTTACCATTGGTTGCATGGTGGTGCCAGGGATCATGAACTGCATCTGCTGCGCCAGCATCGCTGCTGCAGTCTTCTGCTGGATGAGGTTGTTGCGTCCGTTGATTTCCAGCTGCGTCTTCAGATGCGCTGGTGGGTGAAGGTACTTACAGTTCTCTCTCGTACACCGACCCTATGGCAAGAAAGATCACAAATGACAACTATTAAGTATCTCAGTTGTTTCTCTTGGACAGAAATTAAATATTTTGCTTAAGTCTCCTGCAAAAAAGACCCCAGTAAATCTCTCATTTATCTCAGAAGAGATCTCAAAAGTGTCACAACTTCAGCAAAAGTCAAAGAGCTCAATAAGAAATCAAACATTTCTCCTAAGACTTAATGATCTGAACTACTATTCACATTAATTTCCTAGCTTTTTACTCTTACTATTTCACAACTATTGACTTATATACATTATACTTCATTATATACAGTAAACAAATTGATTACCTGCAAAAAAAACAACAGAAATGACACTACAACATACATGAAAAACAAACCGCATCAATGCAGTAATCATGTATGCTTCATACTGCAATATTTATTAAGAAGGCCAAAGTTAGAAGAACATTCTGCACAAGGTCAAATGTGTGTTTGCATTAAACATCCACTGCAGGATATCCAGTGACACGGGAGGCCAAACTGATACGAGATGTGAGAATTAGTGGAGGAGGGGTTAAAAACGCAGTGGTAGCACATACTGCGGACACGCAGAGACACAGAAAGAGAATCTCACTGCCTCTGCAGATGCTGCGTCGCCCTGCATGCACTCTACAGCATTAGCTGCTCGCTGGAGGTGTGAGATCTCCACGGTAACCTTGAGCACAAATATCTCATGCTACTTACAAAACAAGATAACTGAAGGAAACTGAAGAAAACAAACCATAGATGTCATTAATTAAAATAATAATTCATTAACACATTCATGAAACTTGTCATTTTCAGATTATAAATATTTTTATATTTTTAGAATATACATAATTTGTTTATTTGTGTTTAATGTCTAAGTCAAATTAAGGAAACAAATTAAAACGTTTTTAAAATTATGAATGTTTTTAGAATTACATATAACTTAATTACACATTTTCATTTCTAAATATTTCAACATTTTTTCTTGTAATAAAATAGAATTAATATATCTGCTAAATAAAAAAATTAAATATATATTTTTAAATTATATATATATATATATATATATATATATATATATATATATATATATATATATATATATATATGTATTT